>NW_026695004.1:0-16363 GCF_021218885.2 Marmota monax | reverse complement strand
TTAATCTCTAGGACATATAAAGAACTCAAAAAACTTAACACCAAAAGAAACAAAATAACTCAATCAATAAATAGGCTAAGAAACTGAACAGATACTTCTCAGAAGAAGAAATATAATTGATCAATAAATATATGAAAAAGTGTTCAACATCTCTAGCAATTAGAGAAATGCAAATCAAAACTACTCTAAGATTTCATCTCTCTCCTGTCAGAATAGCAATTATCAAGAATACAGAAAAAAAAAAAGAATACAGGCTACAATATATGTTGGTGAGGATGTGGTAAAAAAGGTAAACTCATATATTGCTGGTGCCACTGCTAATTGGTGCAACCATTATGGAAAGCAGTGTGGAGATGTCTCAAAAAATTGGGAATGGAACCACCATCTGACCCAGCTATCCTACCCCTTGGTTTATACCCAAAGGACTTAAAAACAACATACTACAGGGACACAGCCATATCAATGTGTATAGCAGCACAATTCAATTCACAATAGCTACATTGTGGAACCAGTGCAGATGCCCTTCAGTAGATGAATGGATAGGGAAACTTTGGTATATATACAAAATGGAATATTACTCTCAGCATTAAAAGAGAATGAAATCATGGCATTTGCAGTTAAATGGATGGAGTTGGAGAATATAATGCTAAGTGAAGTAAGCCAATCCCAAAAAACCAAAGGCTGAATGTTTTCTCTGATATGAGGATGCTGACTCATAATGGGGATGGGTGGGTGGAGAGCATGGGAGGAATGGAGGAAACTTAGATAGGGCAAAGGGGAGGGAGGGGAAAGGAGGGGGCAAATGGGTCGGAATGAGCTAGTTATCATTACCCTAAGTACATGTATGAGGACACAAATGGTGTGAAAATACTTTGTGTAAAAAAGTGACTTGAAAGATTATGCTCTATATGTGTAATATGAAAGGAATTGCATTCTGCCATCATGTATACCAAAATTGGAAAATAACTTAATAAAGAAAAAAATAAATGTGATATATATATATATATATATATATATATATATATATATATACACACATATACACACACACACACTCAATGGAATATGACTCAGCTTTAAAGAAGAGTGAATTATGGCATTTGCCAGTAAATGGTTGGATTTAAAGAATATCATGCCAAGCACAAGCCAATCCCACAAAACCAAAGGCTGGATGTTTTTTCTACTATGCAGATGCTAATTCACAATAAGGTGGGGGGCACTAGAGAAGAGTACTGTTACCTTAGATTAGGTAAAGGAAAGTGAAGGGAGGGGAAAAGTGGACATGTAGGGATAGGAAAGATAGTAGAATGAAACAGACATTATTAGTGTATGTATATATGTGACTGCATGACCAATGTGATTCTGAAATGTGTACACTCAGAAAAAATGAGAAATTAAATCTCATCTATGCATGATATATCAAAGTGCATAAATGCATTCTACTGTCATGTACAGCTAATTAAAACAAAAAAAATTAAAAAGAGAAAGTAAATTGTGATCCTTATCCACTTTGTTAAGATACCAGCAAGAAAAAAGATGACCAGAGACTGCATGAAAGACATGATTTATTGGAGAAAATCTTATAAGAGATCAGTGATTGCTCCAAGAGTTTAGTGCTAATCGGATGAGAAATAGCATCCCTTAAGTTGCTTCTCCAAGCAGTGCCTCTTCTCCTTCAAGGTGTTCTATCCAGTAGCAGCCAGCTGGATAAGTGACACAGGTCCTGTCCACAGTGCCCTCAGCTCTGCATCTTTCCCTACTCAGAGAGGGGTTACTCCGGCTACAGAAGCAATGACAGTGTCAGTATTTTCTTGCTTGGTTTGCTTGTATGACCAGCAACCCAAGGATCAACTGTCCTAATGTACGCGTAAGAAAACAGCTTTCTACAGATGACACTGAGTCGCCCTGGTTTCCATGTGCATGAGAGAAAAACAGTGTCTTTCCAGAATCTGGACATTCTATCCCAGGTTTGCTCGCATTGTTTTCTTAACTTAGCTAAGTTTGGGGAAATGGAAAGGAGCATTCAGGGACATGATGGTGTGCTCTCTCCCTTTCTTTAGGAATGATATACCAAATAAAAATAAGTACAAATGTTGATGATATCCTGTGGGAAAGGCAAGGTATGGGCTCATGAGCATGGATGGAAGAATTATTTTTGCAGACACGAGTCCCCTTTGAAACTGCACATTACAAACATTCCAAATTATCCATTTAGCCAGTCTCCTCAATATACATTCTTTGGTGAAAAGCAAATTTCCAGAGATTTCAGAATTTTTTTAGATTTGAACTCAAAAATTTTGAAAGATTCCACTTCAGACTGTGTGCCAATTTGCTATCTATCTCTCTCAGAGTGTCTTTTTCAAATCAGAATATACTTGAGGGACTCATGAATTTTATATCAGATAGTTTTCAAAGCTAAGTATACCAGTAAATAGATGATCTATGCTGGCCTTCCTCATGTGTTTCTGTACAGTGTTATTTTCTGTTAAATAGAGACAATTTTTACATTCTACATGTCAAAATCAATAAAAACTAATGTATAGCTACACACAGCCACTGACCTGTCCCATTTAACTTATGCTCTTAATCATCTATACTGGATTGGCAACAGAAGAGCCCTTAGCTATGCAAGTACTTTTAATGTCTACTGAGACTTTTGATGAAATAAGTTATTATTTTCTACATAAATTCCCATTGCTTGTGTCGTATTCATAGATCCAGATTTCATGGGGGTCTGAAACTGAAACACCCTGTGGGGATCTTTATAAATAAAAAGAAATATGTAAATTTGTAAATATTTTTTTGTAAAATGCATTTGAATATGTAAATCTGTAAACTTAAGTTCGGTGTTCATTAGAGGGAAAATTCAAGTGAAACCTAATGAAGATCAAGTTTCACCTTCACATCAAAACTGACTAAAAATAAGCAGCACAAAGAACCACAGATAAGAGGATTAAGAAGAGGACTTACTGCCCTATCTTCCATGTGTGCCTTCAGTGAACTTCCATTACCAAAATTATTTGACAAATGTGTAAATGTCAATTGCTTGTGGTATGTTGGATAGTTCACTCAGATCCTATTCTAAGATCATCTTTGATATGTCTTGCTCCAAATTCAATCACTCATCAGTATTAAATATGCCTTTACTTTACCTCTTGGTTTGGGCCCTTCCTCTGTGTTTTCACTACCACCATCTTGAATGCCTGCTTCTCCCTGTCTGCCTTCCCCTGAAGCCTCTTACTTCTAGCTTCTACCTCGTTGACTGTAACTTGAACTGATTTTGAAATTCCTAGGATTCTACTATGTATTGTATTCTTGTTCCAAAAACCATCAGTGGTTCCTCCCAACATTCTAAGCACATTTCCAGTAAACTGGCATTCACCATCCAGCACAACACCTACACTATTTACTCTTATTTATCACAATTTTTCCATGTGACACTAACCTTTGGCTCACTCATCTATTGGATTGTTCCAGACTCACTTATTGCATGCAATTTTATGCATAGTTTTTCCCCTTGTGGAATATTCCTGGCACTTTTACCCATCTGTTGTCATTATCTGTTCTGCAAAAGCAATTTCAAATGTTATGCTAAACTTTCTTAATGCTACTTAGTTTTTTCCTAAAGCTAGTAACTACTCCCCATCTTAACTATACAATCACTCTCACAACGGTCAGCAGCTCCTTACTGTCATGTTTATCTTCTCATTGACCTCCTACTAGTTTATAAAAATCACATATGCTTTGAAGTTAGACATTTAGTCAACTTCTTTAATTCTCTGAACACTTAGCATGTGCTCTGTTTAGAAGCTCATAATACTTGGTTAATTTATTTATTTATTTATTTATTTATTTATTTATTGGTACCAGGGATTGAACCCAGGGGCACTTGACTACTGAGCCACATCCCCAGCCCTATTTTGTATTTTATTTTGAGACAGGATCTCACTGAATTGCTTAGCGCCTTTGCCATTGCTGTGGCTGGCTTTGAACTCACTATCCCTCTGTCTTAGCCTCTCAAGCCACTGGGATTACAGGCCTGAGCTTCTGCACCCAGCAACTTGGATAAATTTCTCATAGAAATACTGCAAATCTAGACAGTGGAGATGATGATAAATTGTTTTATGATTTAAAATTGTGCACCTTGTGCTTTGAAGTCATCCCTAAGAAATGGGTTATATTTTTCCAAGTTCCACTAACCCATTGAGCACATGTAACATTGGCTTTGTTCTTTCCTAATGTTACTTGGATGTTTCTGGCAAGCAAAAACAGCTACTTCTTATTTGAAAATGGAAAACGAAAAGTGGCTTTTCAAATATATCTTCAAAGATGGTCTCTAAAAATAAGAGATTAACTGGAGTTGTAGCAATATATTTTAAAACAATTTAGAGAAGTAATATACAGGGGCCCTGGGATTTCCAAGTGCATAGGACATGAAGTGTTAGAAGTGCGCAGTGTGTTCCACTCGAGTGCAGCCGTGGGAAGCGGAGGCCCTCAGCTGTGCTCAGTGGCATTCTTACCCATAATGGCCTCTTAGACATTTCATAGGCACTTATGATCAAATTCTCATGAAAGTTCCCTGGGCATAAGCTATTTCAAAATACATTCTTAAAAAAAAAAATCCTTCCAGCATGTATAAATAACATTTTCCCCAATGCCCAATACTTCCAAATAAATTTTGCTAATTAATTCTAATTGAACAACACAATTGAAAATGTAAGTCCACTGCCAGGCACAGTGGCCCAAGCCTGTGATCCCAGCATATCAGGAGGCTGAAGCAGAAGAGTCACAGGATCAGGGTCAACTTCAGCAATATTCTGAGACCCTGTTTCAAAGTGAAAGGAACTGGTGATATGGTTCAGTGTTTAAGTACCTCTGGGTTCAATCCCCAGTACCAAAAAAAATAAAAAATAAAAATGAAAGAAAAGGAAGGAAGGAAAGAAAGAAGGAAGGAAGAAGAATTTAAATTCAATGAAAGTAATATACTTTTGATAAAATCCTGTAATATTAATTGTTCTTGATTGTAAGATGTTATGGTTTTGATAGGAGATGTTCCCCAAAGCTCCTGTATTTCTACATAAATATTCATAGGCAAGATAATTGGATTGTGAGAGCTGTAACCTAATCAGTCCATTCTGGTTTGAACAAACTGGGAGGCAACTATAGGTAGGTGGGGCGTGGCTGGAGGAGGTAGGTCATTGGGGATATTCTCTGGTACGCTGTAACTTCCCTGCAGACCCCTCCCCTTCCTCTCTGCTTCCTGAGCCCATCATGATCTACCATGAAGTGCTATCTCACTGTGTGCCCAGAGTACTGGAATCAACTGTCTACAACTGAGACTTCTTGAAGCCATGAGTCCCATATAAACTTTTCCTCCTCTAAGTAGCTCTGGCCATGCACTTGGGGCACAACAATAAAAAAGCTAATTAAAACACAAGATCTTAATACTCAATGGATTATAAAAACAATGCTATTGTTATATGCATAAGCAAACAGCATTTCCATTTTATCCTGAGGGTTCCATACTAATTCATCATTGTTAAAGCTGTGGTAAAATTTATCTATACAATTTTTCAGCATAGCTTTCCTTTTCTTCTACTGAGGTAATATCACTAGTAATATGTTATGCCTTTTTATCTATAATTCTTACGTCTAGCCTTTTTGTTATCTCTAGATGTTCCTAAAATTTTAACCATAATAACAGAAGTTAGTCTTCTCCTAGCACTTCATAAAACTTCCGGAACCTTATAGAAACTATCTAATAACACGGAAGAATCAAACGGCAAAATAATTTAGAAAATGTTCTGAACACTTATCCACTGTGTTTCACATCCATTCACTGAGAACTACCACGTATCTTCTCCATCTCCTATCCTTCCCCTGCTTTCCAGTCCCATATATCAATCACAGTATTTGGTAAGAATCTCAGACTTAGTGTATATAAAACTGACTTCCACAGCTCCTGCTCCCACCTCATAGCTGCAGCTCAATTTTTCTTCTTCATCCCACTTGAGGGTGACTATATTCTTTCAGATGTTCAAATGTTGGAGATCTAAGTTGTTGGGGTCATCCTAGGTTCTTATTGCATTCAGATCATGTAGCCAATTTATTTAGCAAATCCTGTCTCTACTATTTCACAATATATCCAGTACTTGACAACTATTTGCCTGCCTACCCCAGCTCCCACCTACCTACCCCTCGCTACCATCATTATGGGGGTGCATCTGACAAGCATACATTTTGCAGTTTATTTACCATGAGGTTGATATTATTTATAAAGTATTTCTATGACTAGAATCAAATTGCAAGACATAGATAATAGACATAATACAAAAGAAAATTAATAAGTATCCATGTGATCCTACAATTTGCCCTGTCAAAACTTTGCACCATATCCTCAGCCATTTCCTAGGCTATCACTCACCTCTGTTAACTTTACACAGATATTTTAAAGTAAAATTTATTAGTACAATTAAAAATTCATAAACATAAATAACTAAATCATTCTCAATTTGATTTTTAGGTACCTTCCTCTGAGCTTAATTTGAATGGACAAGGCTACAAAGTTACATTATGAAAACTGCTTGGTGGTCAAGTACGATGAGCTCCTGACTGCTCTCAGTAGGAATATATTCTGCCCAGCACAGATCAGAATAGCTACAAGAACATCCAGTTCAGAGGACAGATTTCCAGTGAGTTCAGCCAATCTGACACCTCCCTGCCCTGCCTGCAGAACCCTCTGTGACATGAGACACAACCATGTCCCCTCTGGTCATGTCTGGATCTCAGACTTGTTGGGAGCTCCTCTTTGGGCACTCTATTACAACCTACATGTAGTAGCTCCTCCTTAGACATGCAATTTCTAAAGCATTTAAAGTTCTTCTTGTATATTCCTGGCCAATCTCCATTTTTTTAATTCCCTTTTATTAGTTCTTTATAGTAAAAGAAATTTCTCTGTTCAAATGATTGTGTTTTCTGTCTACTGATTGAGATTTGACTGATAAACATGTCTAAATGCCTTCATGATGTTAGATAGAGCAGACATTGCTCATCAGTGGAGAGAAGGAATCTGTCACAAATGAGGAGGAATATCTACATACAAAAGGAAATAAAATAAAAAGAAGAAAGAAATGAAAGGAAGAAGGAAAGAAATTATTTTGGACCACTATTTTATATTATTCACAAAAGCAATTGTAAATGTATTAAAATTTTAATTGTGAAAAGATACAGCATTTTGTCAGAAAATATATTAAAAGGAGATTATGTTCATGACTTTGGTGTAGAAACTTGCTTCAATGAGACACAAAAAAGTACTATTTGTGAAAGAATATACAAATAAATGTGAAAATTTCAGAATTTTGCATATACATCAGAAGACAGGCAATAGAAGAGGTGTGGAGAAAATTTGTAATTTAACAAGGAAAATAAAAGATTTACCAACAAACAAATATTTGAAATAAGCAGTCCTTCCATGAAGGAGAGGATCCAATAGACCAAGAATTTAATGATAATATATTCAATATTGTTATTAGTCAGAAATTGCAAATTCTAACTACAATGACATATTATAAACCTTCTCAGTTGACAAAAGTTAAGCCTCTCATATGTGTCAAAGTTGAAAAAAATTCTTAATTAAAATCATATCTGGAGGAAATGCAAATGGTGCTCCTCTAGAAATAATGTTTATGTAACCTGACCTAATTTATTATTATTGGAATCTTCTATTCATTCTCAGTTAAGCTGAATTTATCTGTTATTTTGTTGTTGTTTTCTTTGAATTAGAATTTTGATTTATTTTAATTGCTTTATTAAAGTTAGACATAAAAGTAGAATTTGTGGTGATATGCTCACACATGCACATGATGTGGTTAATTTAATTTTGCAGTTCCTCTTGTTTTTAAATTCTTATTTCTCTCTAGCTTCCACATTAAAGAGAAAACATTTGACCTTTGATATTGAATCATGCTCATTTCACTCTTCATGAATGTCTCTAGTTCCATCCATTTATCAGCAAATGACATAATTTCATTCTTCTTTATGGTTGAGTAGAGCTCCATTGTGTATACATACCACATTTTCCTTATGCAATCATCTATTAAGGGACTCCTAGGCTGGTTCCATAACTTGGTTAGTGTGAATTATGCTGCTATAAAAATTGGCATGCTTGTATACCATACTATGCGGATTTTCGTTCTTTTTAATAAATGCCAAGGAGTGGGATAACTGGTACAATGGTGGTTCCATCCCTAGTCTTTTGAGGAATCTCCATACTGCTTCCCAAAGTGGTGGTATTAATTTGCATGCCCATGAACATGTACAATGTATGTTTTTCCTCTTCTTTATCTCCAGCATTTGTTGTTATATGTACTCTTGACAATTGCCACACAAACTAGAAAGAGATGAAATTTCAGTGTATTTTCTATTTGCATTTCCCTCACTGCTAAGGATGTTGAACTTTCTATTAGATATGTATTTTTATCATTTGCAATTTTTTTTTATTTTTCTTTTCTTTCTTTTCTTTCTTTCTTTCTATTTTTGAGAAATGTCTGTTTAGTTCATTTGGGTTTTTATTAATTGGGTTATTTGGTTTGGGGGTATTAATTTTTTTGAATTCTATGTATATTCTGGATATCAATCTCCTGCTGGAGGAGTAGCTGGTAAAGATTTTCTCCCATTCTTTAGTCTCTATCTGCATGCTCTTGCTTCCTTTGCTGTAAAGAAGCTTTTAAATTTTAAGCCTTCAAACTTGTTGATTCTTAGTTTTATTTCACGCATTTTAGGAGTCTTACTAAGGAAGTTGGTACCTGTGTCAATATCTTGGAGTATTAACCCTGTTTTCTTCTAGCAGTTACAGTGCCTCTGGTCTAATGCCTAGGTCTTTTGATCGACTTTTGAGTTGTTATTTGTGCAGAGTGAGAGACAGGAGGCTAGTTTCATTCTTAGAGATAAACAGTTTTTTCAGCATCATTTGTTAAAAATTCTGCCTTTTCTCCAATGTGGATTTTTGGCACCTTTGTCAAGGATTAGATGACTGTATCTGTGTGAGGTTTGTCTCTGTGTTTTCTATTCTATCCATTGGACTTCATGTATGTTTGTATGCCAATATCATACACTTTATTTTTTGGAACTATAGCTCTGTAGTATAACTGGAGATCAGTTATTGTTATACCATCATAATAACTCTTATTGTTTGGTATTGCTTTAGCTATTCTGGCTCTGGCTCTTTTATTTTTTCATACAAATTTTAGGATTGTTTCTTTCTAATTCTGGGACGAATGTCACTGGTTGGTGGTATTGCATTGAATCTGTCTATCACTTTTGGTAATATGGCCATTTTGGCAATATTAATTTTGCCTGTCCAGCATATAGTTCTTCTATCCTAAGGTCTACTTCAATTTCTTTCTTCAGCATTTTATAGTAGAGGTCTTTCACCTCCTCGATTAGATTTATTTCCAGTTTTTTTTTTAATTGTGAATGTAATTGTTTTCCTAATTTCATTCTCAGCAAGTTCATTACTGAAGTACTGAAAAGCTATTGACTTTTGGATGCTGATCTTATAACCTTCTACTTAACTGAATTTATTAAAAATGTTTTCCAGTGTAATTTTGGGATCTTCTTGATATAAGATTAGGTTACTGTGAAACAAATTATTTGACTTCTTTTTCTTTTTGTATCCTTCTAATTTCCTTCCCTTGCATGATTGCTCTAGCTGGAGTTTCAAGAAATATAATAGTAATGACGAGAGTAGATATCCTTGTCTTGTTCTTGATTTTAGAGAATGCTTTCAGTGTTGTTGTTGTTTTTTTTTTCCATTCAGTATGATTTTGGCTTTGCATTTGTCATATAGAGTTTTATAATGTTGAAATAAATTCCCTCTATCTCTAGTTTCTTCAGTGTTTGTAAAATAAATCAATGCTAGATTTTGCAAAGGTTTATCAATATCTATTGAGATGATCATGTGATTCTTGTCCTCAATTCTTTTTTATGGGATAAATTACATTTATTGATTAGCACATGCTGAACCAACATTGCATCCCTGGGAAGAAACCCACTTGATTGAGGGTTAGAGAAAATATGTCATAAAATTCATAGGTAAGAATAAAATACCCAGAATATCCAAAGCAATAGTGAACAATAAGAGTGATGCTGGTGGCATCACAATATCTGATCTCAAATTATACTACAAAGATTTAGTTACAAAAACAGCATGGTATTCACATAAAAACAGATATGAAGACCACAAATCCATACAAATGTAAATAATCTTATCCTTACAAAAGTGCCAGAAGCCTACATTGGAAAAAAATTAGCTTTAAATAGTGCTAGAAATACTGAATATTCACATGCAGAAAATGAAAGCAAAACTCTACCTTGGTTCCTTTTGGGAAAGTCATATATATCTAAAAAATGTCAGTATCTTTTTGATTTTGTACTTTACTAGACTATTTTCAAAGTAGAACCTAACAATCCTCTGGCTTTCATCAATATCTGTGGTGACATCTTCTTTTTCACTCAATTGTGTTAATATGGGTTTTCTTGTTCTTTTAGTTAGTTTGGCTAAGAATTTATAATCTTGTTTATCTTTTTAAAATTAGTTATAATTAGCTATGCATAACAGCAGAATGCTTTTCAACTTATTGTACACAAATGGAGCACAACTTCTCAATTCTCTGGCTATACATGATGCAATCATACTGTTTGTGCAATCATACATGTATATAGGATAATAATGTCCATTACACTGTTCTTTTGTATTGTTATTTTATTCTCATCTTTTTATTAATTTGAGCTCTGAACTTATTTCTTGTCATCTACTAGTTTGGAAATTAATTTGTTCTTCCATTTCTAGGGCCTTTAAATATAACATTAGATTATTTATTTGAAATTCTTCTTTTTCTTTATGTAGGTAATCAAAGCTATAATTTTTCCTCTAAGAACTGTGTTTATAGTGTCCCAAAGAGTTTGATATGTTATAGTTGTTTTCATTTATTTCTAATTTTATTTCTCCTAATTTCTACTCTGACCCATTCCTCATTCTAAAGTGTACTATTCAATCTCCTTGTGTTAAAATATTTGGGTTTTTTATATTTTTTTAGTGATTTCTAATCCCATTCCCTCATAATCTGATTAGATACAGGAACAATCTTAATGAATTTTTTTGTATTTTCTAAGATTTGCTTTGTATTCTAACATGTGGTCTATTTTTGGAGAAGTTTCTATGTGCCTCTGAGAAGAAAGTGAATTCAGTTTTGAAGGATAAAATATTCTATAGATGTCTGTTAGATCTATTTGATTGACAGCCCTATTAATTATTAGGGCTGAAGAGTCTTAATTTCTAGATGATCTATCTAGTGATGAGAGAGGTGTGTTGAAGTCATTCAGTATTATTGTATTGCAGTACACCTGGGACTTTATTTCAAGTAGTGTTTTTTGTTTTGTTTTGTTTTAATATAAGTAGGTACACTGACATTTTGTGATAAACATCTACAATTCATACATCTTCTTGTTGGGTTGAAGCCTTTTTCAGTACAAAGGGACCTTCCTTGTCTCTTCTGAATAATTTTGGCTTGAAGTCTACTTTGTCAGATACTAAAGTAACTACTCCTGCTGCCTTTTGCTGTCCATTTTCATAGTATATTTTTTCTAATCTTTCACTTTCAGCCTGAGTATGTCTTTGCCTATAAGGTGAGTCTCTTGTAAACAACATATGGTTAGTTCCTGATTTTTCATCCACTCTGGAAGTCCATGTCTTAGAGAGTTGAAGCCATTAAGTATTATTATAGAGAGATGATTATTATTTCCTGACATTTTGATTTATTTCTACTGTTTTTTTCAGGATTGGTTCTCTGTTACTGAGCTACTCTTCTATTCAGTCAATTGCTCTCATTTTCATTTGCTTTGCATTCCCTCTGCATTAAATATTTCTTTAGGTATTTGCTATAGTGAGAGGTTACCAGCTATGAATTCTTTGTTTATGATTATCATGGAAGATTTTTATTTCACCTTTAATTCTGAAGGAATTCTTTGCTGGATAAAATAGTTTTGATTGGCATTCATTAGCTTTTAGTGCTTGGTTTATATTATTCTAAGCCATCCTGGTTTTTTAAAGTGAAGGCTAAGAAATCAGCAATGATTCATATTGCCTTGCCTCTAAATGTGATCTGCCTTTTTGTTCTTCCAATTTTTAACATTCATCCTTTCTTTATATTTTATGCATTTGAGTTATATATGTCTTGGGGAGGAAAGTTTTCTTGTCTATTTGGGGTTCCGAATGAATCTTTTATTTGGATGTCCATCTCATTCCCAAGGTTTGAAAAAAAATTTCTGATATTATTTCATTCACTGTTATGCATATTCTTAATTTGTATCTTGCTTCCTCCTTGATGCCAGTGATCCTTATATTTGGTTTCTTCTTGTTGTCCCATATTTCCTGAATATTCTGGTCAAAGTCTCTTATCATCTTTACTTTATGGCTATATTTTCAAGATCATATGCTTTGTCATTGAGGCCTGAAAATCTGTCTTATGCATGGTCTAAACTACTAATGATACTTTTCACTAAATTTTTAATTTTATTGATTATTTTATTTTCAGGATACTTGGTTGGTTCTTTTTAAGACTATCTATCTCATTATTTAAATGATTTTCTCACTTATTTCATTTCTTATATCATCTTTTAGTTCCTTGGTCATTTTAACCATCAACTTTTTAATTTCTTTGTCAGGCATCTCATCCACTTTAATATCTAAAGATTCAGTTGTTGGGGGTTTATAGACTTTTGGAGGTATTTTATTTTCTTGCTTTCTCATATTCCCTGTTATTCTGTGTTAAGATTTTCCAATCTTCTGTAATGGATCTTTCACCCATAGGCAACTGGAAGACTCATTAGTATGATGCTTTACTTTACTTTGTGCTCCAAACTTGGGGAATATCTCTGTACCAGAAGATCCAGTCAATGTTGTCAGGGTTTGGATCAATCACATATACCCCTTTAAGGATAACTGATAATAACCTGCAACTACAAATGTCTAAGAGCAAATAATATTCTTATCAGTCTTTACTTTTTTAAAAAAAATGTTTTCTACAACTTCACTGTGACCCAAGTGCAATAGGGGGGATAGTATACTAAGTTAGGGAGAAAGATTGGTGTTAAAGAAGTGGAACTGTTATTGTGCTACACAGGACATGAAAATCAGAGAGAAAAAAGAGGTTGAATGAAAAAAGAAAGGGAGACAAATAATAATGAGAGAAGAGGAAGTAAGGCAAAGATGATATAGTGAGTAGATAAAAGAAGGAGGGAGTACAAAGAATAGAAAGGAGAAAAGTTGTAATGTATAAATCTGTTCAAAACACACATTGCCATTTGATAATAATGACAAACTACTCCACCATTAAAAACTAAAAAGCAAACATCATTCAAATTAACTTAGCAAAAGAGGAAAACAAAAACATTAAGAACAAAGCAACATACAAAATAAGTAAATGTAAAAAATATAAGTAAATCTAAAATAAGTCAAAAGCAAACAACAAACCTAAACTCATCAGCAAAACAAACAAACGAAAAACCCAGCAAAACCCACATATGGAAACCCTCAGAAATGAAAATCATAAAACACTCATGCCCCCGCCCCCGCCGGCCACAAAACCCACAAAAGTGAAAGTAAGTTGGGGTTGGTGGCAGGCAGGAATAGGAGGAAAGAGTAAAAAGCAATGAGTGAGAAAAGAGAAGTTGAGGGTAAACGTAAAAAGTACTAAGGAAGTAAGAAGAGCAGCAGGGTGTGTGGGTGCAGTTAGTCCAGAATCTTACATGCTTTTTAAAGTCATGAGGAAAGGCACCATCTGGAACCCCAGCTGTTTGAAGGGCTGAGGCAGTATGACTACAGGATGGAGGACTATACAGCTCCCTAGGAAGAGGATGTCTCCACACTAAGAGCAGAGGGGCTGAGGATGTGGCTCAGTGGCTGAGGACCCCAGGTTGAATGCCCAACACCTCAACAATGAAAAGGAAGCAAAACAATCAAGCATCAAAGAGGAACTGCAGATAAAAGCTTTAAAAAGTGAGAGAAGGGGGACAGATGAGGACAGAGGGTGGACAGGAGAGGTAGCAAGGACAGAGAAGGGAAAAAACAGGGGGAGAGTATAGTCAAAATAGAGTAGAAGAGTTGCATGGATATTTTTCAATTAACACATTATAATATTGCTGATAAAATGCATAAAAATGGATTAAGGAATACAAATTTCTAGTAGAGTGAAGGAATCTATCAAATAAATACATGAAGTTATGCCAGTTAAGCTGAATTTGGGTTTCAGATCTAGAACCTGTCTGGTTCTAGTGCTTTTAATTTGAATTTTATTGTATTCCTTTAACTAAAAAATTTATTTGCTCCAAAATTCTAAACTACAAATGCATGAATTTTAAAAAAACATTTTTACTTTATACTACACTTCATACATTTTATATAGAATTTCCTTCTCTAATCAATACCCCACTCTCTTTCCAAGAACTGTTCATGCATGTGCAATCTCTCTCTCTCTCTCTCTCTCTCTCTCTCTCTCTCTCTCTCTCTCCCCAAAAATATTTTTATAATTTTCTCTTTACTCAATGAATACTTGAGTTTTGCAAGATATTAGTCTTTTCCTTTACTTGTAGAAACTTCCTGGATCTCTGCACAGGATTTTTATTTTGTAATTTTTGGTCAGTATAGGAATATATTTCCCCTTAAATGTTCAGACATAACATCTGAAAGCCACAGATTGTAAAGTTTATACAACACATGCTTACTCTGGGCAGTGTATGTATATGTGTACATACATACATGTGCATTAAATGTACAAATTCTGACATGCATATTAATTAGATAAATTCTTAAATTATTAAATTATCTTCTGAGACCCAAATTTAATTGTTAGTCCACTATGAACATGTTATCTATTCTTCTTTGAACCTCTTTATGTATGCATTAATTGCATTTTTGGCAAGGTCAGTCTCAGTTGTCAATATACCTTCAAAGGTAGTAGCCTAGAAAACTACAGAGGGCACAGCTCTTTGTTCTCTAAGGGACAATGGTTTGGCAGAAAACAAAGCACACAGTAAATGAGATCAGAGCAATAATATTCTGGAAATATATAGTATATATATTTATATATAAAATATATATTACATATATTATATATATGCAATAAAATATACAAAAGGTAGAAAACTGTAATAGTAATAGCATCTTTTTTACTTTATAAAAAAGACGAAGCCAAAAAAGTTGACACAATATATGGATAAGCAATTTGTAGACAAGTAAATCCGAATGAATATTATAAAATAAAAATACACTTAAATATAATTCAAAGGGAAACAGACTGAAATAATAAATAATATTTCTACTTGTCAGACTGGCAAAAATCTGAGATCAAATTAAAATTGAAGGAGGAACAGAAAAAAAGAATAGTCACACACTTTATAAGTTGGATTTGATAAAATGTAATATATATATATATATATATATATATATATATATATATATATATATATATAACATGAATGTGTGAAATTAGCTATTGTTTCATAGCATTTTTCCCACACTGGAAATTCTTAGAAAATCGAGTCAATTCCCTCAAACACTGCCACTGCCTCATCCACCAAGTCTACATAGCATTCTAAATCCTTTGCTGCTATTCCAACAATGTTCACAGCATGTTCAATAGAGTATATTCCATCTCAAGAACCCTTTTCTTTGTACATCCATAAGTAGCAACTCTGCATTTACTTTTTCTACTGATGTCTTGAATGCCTCAACGTCATTAATGAAGGTTGGAATCAACCTCATCCACACTCCTCTTCAGGTTGATATTTTGATCTCATCCCATGAATCAAATATTCTTAAGGCTCTCCAGAGCAGTGAATCCTTTCCTAAAGGTATTTCATTAATTTTGCACAGTTCTATCAGAAGAATCTCAATTTATGCCAACATTAGACTTTCAAATCTTATTTCTTGAAAATTAGAACTTTAAACAACTTCTTGATCCATAAACCACAGTATGGATATTGTTTTAATAGGAATAAAAGCAACATTAATGTTTTACATCTCCATCAGAACTCTTGAGTTACCTGGTACATTATCAGTAAGCAGTAGTATGAAAAGAATTATCTACCTACCTACCTACCCACCTACCTACCTATCCTTCTGACCAGTAGTTCTCAGGTGTGCTGTGAACATTCAGTAAGCCATGCTATGAACATATGTGCTGCCATTTAGGCTTTATATTCCATTCTTAGAGCACAAGCAGAGTAGTTTGCTATCGTTCTTAGGGATTCAAGGATTTTCAAAATGGGAGATGAGTATGGGCTTCAACTTCAAGCCACCAACGGC
>NW_026695003.1:0-45060 GCF_021218885.2 Marmota monax | reverse complement strand
AGCTTTTATCAGAAGAACCAGGATAAAAGTATACCTTCATAGACCTTTTGCCTTTTTTAAGGAAAACAAACTGGGCCAGGAGTGTTGGTGCCCATGAGTTCAAAGCCAGGCCTAGCAATATAGTGACCAGGTCTCCAAAACTCCAATTAATCAAGACAAACTAAAGACAATAAATGGAAAACTGGGGCTTAATTTTTAAACTATGATTTATACAGTTAGTTTTTGCAGTCTATTTACTTATTCATGGTAGTGTTGGGCACATTTTATGAAGTGCTTTTATTGTTTATGCTTTCCATAGGTCCCTAATTTTACTTTTCCCATGTGATCTCAAATATCTGAATTGCAAATAATTTTAATGTCTAGGAAGTAATCATCAAGTATGGGGAAAAGTTGGTTTATAATTTACTAGTATTTAATATATTTGAGGGGAAGATGTGGTTTTATTTTTCCTTTATGGCTGATTCCTAAAGATAAAGTACCAGTAAACAAGAAGATAGCTAATAATACTTTCCAAATTTAAAAAGTAATTCAGACTCCAAAAAACAATTGTCGACAGAATTTTGAGAACCATATGGTTTCCCTTAACAGTGTTAATAAAGAGAAAATAATCTCTTGTTGAATTATCTTTTTTTTGTTGTTTTTGTTGTTACTAATGAAATAACACACATGCCCACTCACATGTATTCTCCTGAGTATATTTACTCTTCTGGAATTATCATGTTATTTTGCTTTTTTTATTTACTATTTACAGCAGTCATAAATCTGATAAATGTTTTATGAAGGTAAAATAAGAAAGACCACGAAAATAGTTCATGAGCATTTTAAAATAATAAGTCAATGGATATTTAAATCACTCATCTTTACTATAATGATGGAATGCTAAATTATTACACTGATTTACCCATAAGAGATCTTCCCCTAAATATCAAGCCTATTGTTCTATCAATTTATAGGAACTAATGAGAGATGAAATGTAAGCAACTCGGAGGTAGCAATCAGAAATTTGAAAGCATGTGTGATACACTAACAATAACCACTGGTAATTATTAAGGGTTAATAATGACATGGCGCTTGTATCAAGCCAAAAAAAAAAAATTCTGAATTATACATGACAACAGAGATCATCTTTTAAATAATACATAAAATAGGAAGGGAAACATGAAACAGTATTTGCAAAGTTGATAGTTGTAATAATGAAAAATGGGAATTTGCCATAGAGTTACTTATTTAAGCTGATCAGGCCCTGGTTCTCTTCCAGAAACCTAGAGAGCTTCTTTCATTTCTAGAACATTAGTGTAAACCAGTTATGACTACAATTTCAACGCCTACCAGTAAGGAAATGTTTACATTATATAATTTGAAGAAAATAATCAATGAACATATATATTATTCAACATTTATCGAGTGCCCGTCATGTGCCACACACCCAGCAGGAAGCGATGCTGCTGAGGAGAAGTTTCTCCTCTCACAGACCCTGCAACCTTGAAGAGGACTCAGGTCCGTGGCGGCTCTCTAATGCAGTAAGTACAGAAGAATGTGGGCGCACATTGGTGGGCCTCCGAATCAGGCCAGCTATTATTAGAAGATGGGAATATATATCATATAGGTATAGCGGACTGTTCCAGGGTGAAGGAACAGAAGCCATGAGGAAGTTGAAACAAAAAGATGAATCTGGGGAATACACATGATCCTCTAGGATTAACACAGACATGAAAAGTGGAAGGCCACTGGGTGGAGGGAAGGAGATTAGCAGGGCAGATCAGTGGGACAGAGGTTAAATGTTTCCACTGACACTGCTGGAACCACTGAAGGATCTGAAGCAAGGAATTGGAACCATTAGATTTGCATTTTACAAGACTGCCAATACAAGAGGAATCTGAATTCCAGAGGTGCAAATAAAGAGACCCACCAATACCGGGCCTAGAGAGCAAAGGATGTAACATCCAAAGTTTCACACTGTCAGTGTTTAGACTCCACAGGACTTGGTGAAAGTTTGGATGTTACACCTGAGTGAGATTAAAAATAATAATAATAATAACTAGTATGCTGCCCAGATTACTAGTCAATTACGCCAACAGGGATGAAAGGAATAGATCTGGAGAAGTAAGAATGTGAATTGACGTGTATGCGTCCAATATTAGATAAGCTGATTTAAGGCAGTTTGGGGACATGCAAGTAGATGTCCACAGAAAAGCAACTGTATATCTAGTCTGGGCTACAGGTACAATTTCTCAAGCATTTCATGCTGTATTCTGGATAATTGCTTCTGCTCAAGTTTTTAATTCTCTCTTTAGCTATTCAAACTGCTAATAAACCTCTGTGGAATTTTTTAATTTTGGAAATTGTTGTTGCAATTCATAGATGTTTTACTTGCTTTTATTCCCAAATCTGACTTGTTATTTTTATTTTTTTTTTTCAGTTTCTTGCAGAGACATCTTCAAGTTTATGTTTTATTTCCTGAAGCACATAAAGCATAATGGTTTTATAATTCATATCTGATAGTCCTGACATCTGAAGAGTTACTGGGTCTATTAGGTTAGTTGCTTCTGTGGGTTCTCATTCAGGAAACCTTGATTAATTGTGTATGTGGTGATCTTTGACTTCTTGCAGTTCAGAGAATTTGAAAAATTATACATAAGAATACTTTGTCCCCTTGGATAAAGGGAATGTCTTCCACAGAGGACTCATATTTATTATGGTGAAATACATAGTGGCAGTGTGCTGGGGTTTTAACTTCCAGCTTGAGACTCTGGTGGTCCTTGGACCACCCAACCTGCACACTGTGACTGCTAATCCACACAGTCCTGACTCAGGGCTGGCTCAACCATCCTCATCCTCAGGGTACAGTGGCAATGTCTCTATGCAGATACCACCCCTTATGGACCCTTTGCCTGGTCTTATGCACCTCGTTCTGAATAAAGCCACTCAATATTAGTTCCCAATACAATAACAATGTAAAATGCTTACATTTCTGAATTCTTGTTTTCCTTGTGTTTCAAATTTAATCTAGGTATTATTTGTAATATTGCCAGGACTTTTATGATTCAAGGAAGGTAATCTTTTTCCCTTTCAGAGTTCTGTTGATTTTCAATAGGATAGTTGATCTGAATTATCTGACCTACCAGGATCACAAACTAGAATTTTGAAATTGCTAATATTTAGGAAGTAAATACATATTAAAGTTATGGGGGTCTGAATGAAGCAAATATATAAATAAAATGAAAAGAGTAAAAGTTTAAGGATGGCTCTTTGTAAATGACAAAACGTTGGGCTAACAAGTCCATAAAAGTACAATAAAGAAATAAAAGATTTGGTATAAACCCGCCCCCCCCAAAAATAGTATCAGAGGAGATACAGAGAAAGCTAGGTATGTGAATGAAAGAATATTCAGTGCCAAATGCAGTAGTAACAGTGAATAATGCAAAGATAAAAATAATCAATGGATTTGTGTGTGGAAACTTTGGTGATTTTAACAACAGCACTTTCAATGAAGTGGGAGAGAGAAGAGCCTAGTCAGCACTGCTGTGTGAATGGGAGCAGAGGATATAGAATGAGCTCTAAATACATTTTCAAGAACTTTAGAAGCAGGAAGGGAAGAGAGGACCAAGGAGTCAGAGCAATCTTTTGAAGCTTTGTTTTATCTTGAGATGTACTTAATATCAAGTATGTGCTTCAGAAATGAACCACTAGAGACAATGTGGTTTATAACAGATGAGTAACAGATGTCCTGGCTGAATTTCATTAAACACAGTACTTAAAAGTACTTTGTAAGTAAATAAATTTTATTGCTTCCTATAGTTATGGTGTTAGACCTAGGGTTCAAAGGCTATCACCAGTCTCCACCCTATCATCTTGTGGTGAGGCTGTGTCTGCATGTAAGTAAGAAGACCAATTTCAAGATGCATATCTCACCATCCTCAGACCTGCAGATTAAATGAACACCTTTCTCAATACCGCTATCAGAAGAGCCCAGAGAAGACAATAGCATCAGCAGTAAAGTAGGTTATATGTAAGATCCTAAATCACATTAATTCTGGCCAGGAAGATGAGATATATTCACTGATTGGATGAAGATCATATAGGTATCTCTGAAACATGAAAGTCAAACCTAATACTAATAGAAAAGAATGGGGAAAGGATGCTAACCTGCCAAAAACTAGATGGCATAAGCTGTTAAAGGAAGCAGACAGTGATTGATTCCAAGGAATAGGCTTGAGGATGGTCCATGTATTCCTTATTATAGGCTCACATGTAGTTGGTAGCGATGGGACAGAAGATAATGAACAAGGAACAATTTGTTTTTGAAGGAACTTACATTTAGGGAGTCAAAAATTAAATATTTGAAAATATTTTTAATGTAGGGAAAATTATAATTCACTGTATCCATGTGTGAAAAATGTCTAAGGTAGCTTATGAAAATAAATATCCTAAAAATCACACAGGGAGAAATCCCTGTGGACTAGACAAATTAAAAAGAGCAGAAGAAATTGAAAAGAAGGAAAAGAAGAGGAATTTAAAAAAGAGAATCAAAGAAATTTTAAGATTCGCTTTGATTAGGGATGGCCTTAAAAAATGAATAAATAAACGACAGGTTTTTATAAATTACCATTCTCTTAATACAACTGGGGGAAAAGAAATTTTCTTATTATGTAGAGATAAAATCTGATATGCAGATAGTATAGCATTCCTAAAATTAAGTGGCCCTATTTTAACTGACATTGGGTGTCTTGATCTGAAATAAATATTAGCAGGATGGGGTCTTGGTCAGCTTTTGATTACCATAATGAGATATCTGAGGTAGGTAACTGCATAAAGAAAAGAGGTTTATTTGGCTCACAGTTTTGAAGATTAAATTCCAAAGAGCATAGTACATACTATGGTGACATCCTCATGGTGGATGGCAGGAACAATTATGGGAGAAACTAAGAAGATAAAGGGCCAGGATCGCTACCTCTATAACAAGCTACAAGGGTGAATTCCAAAATCCCATGAGAAGTAGCTTAATCCCATCTGAGGGCAAGACTCCAATGTCCCAAACTCCTTCCACTAGAACCCAGCATTTCAAAGTTCTGCAGCCCCTCCCAATACTATCACCTGTAGGACCAACAACCAATGACATAGACCTGGAGGACACCCAAACACATCCAAGTTAAAGCAGATAGAGAACGAGTCTGGCAGAGCATCCATATGGTAGAAGACTCTTCTGGTAACTTGGACATGCTACCTCTCCCACCTGCCAGAGAAGCACTGCTGTAGAGAATTAGTGTGGATTCTTAGTTGGTGCTTCCTAAACTTGTACGTATGGTGCCCCGTGACCAGTTTTATACACATGTTCACAGAGTGCTTGTTTGATCATTGAGCACAGGAAAACAGTCTCAGCTTACTAACAATTGATGGAAACATTATTATAACAATAATAGTTGATCTTTTATTTTCAATAAGTCTTAACAATTTAAAGATTACAGAGTATGCAATGATAGTTAGGGCAAAGGAAAATAGAGTTTTATGTGTAGGATACAACTGCCCAGCATTTTCTTACTGTAATGGGGAATGTACATCAAAAATTTTCCATGTGTAATCTCTTTGACCTGCTATTATACTTTTAGAAAACTAACCTAAAGAATCAACATCAAATATACAAATATGCACATACAAGGATACTTATTACTTGTAACTTTTCAATATTGAAAATATCAATATCTATCAAGTATTGGTAGGTACAAACATTTTAAAATTCAAATCACCTCACAGTCCATCTCACTGGCTGCTAAGCATTTATCTATTCATTCAACAAATATTTTTGAATACTGATTATAAGTGTTCTTCTAGTATCCATATGTACATATTTCCTCAGTAAGAAAAACTATTTAAAACTTCTAACTAACTTTATGCAGTTCTGCATTATATAATCCAAAATGCACTCCATCTTTTCCCAATAAATATTATCCAAACTCATATCTGAATTAATAGTTTCCAATAAGGAATATCTGAATGATCTCTCTATTCTCTCTGAATCTTTTGCACTCCTATCTCAATAATCAGCCACCTATCGATCAGAATATATAATTGACCTCCACCAACATATTCTATATATAATAATTGGGAAAAAGGAAAAGAAAGTGAAAATTGGTTTCAATATATATAAAAAAATACATGCCACATAGAGAAAGAAAATGCTGATATGCAGAATATCATATTTTTTGGTAACTGGTGGCAAAACTATGGAAGGTATTTATAATTTATGTATATTTTCATTGTATTTTTAGTACGCTTTAAGTCTGCATCAAAAAACTGGGTGCTCTTTTCCAGATGGAATGGTAGCAACATTTACTTCTGAGACACCTGAGACCAAACTTGTCCTGTTTGTGTCGCATTGTCATTGCTTTGTGTGTTACCTCTAGAAATGAGGGATCCATTCTTACTCCTCCCAGCCCCATGTGTTCCTTTAATTTTCTCTGAAATAGAATCAATAATCTAGCAGACACTCTGAGCATTTTCATTTCTCAGGTCATATGGAGCTTAAAATATCTGAAAAGCAGTTATATCCTTCAATCAAAAGAGGAGGTAAAAAAATGTCAAATCATCTGATAGAAGCATCTGATCCTGATTCATATTAAATTTAACTAGCAATCCTGGGTAGTGTGAAAGAGAAAGAAAAATCATTTAGAAGTAATAGTGAGAGGATGATACTAAATTTGGCCTCTTCACTTCTCAGTTCAAGGTGGGTTGGCTGTGTTAAGAAACAGTACTGGACATTTATGAGTAGCTTAGAAAATAGTTTATCTTCTGCAGAATGTCCACTGCTTGTCCAACCTGAAGGGGTCTCATGATTTTGTCATTGTAATGATGTCTTTAGAAAGACATCTCGTTTTTCTTCAAGGACCATTATTTCTGGGGAAGATATATTTTAAGAATAGTCTATGGGTCCATTGTCCATTTTCCTGTCCTATAAATTTCCTTCATCAGATGTAAATTTGATGATCCACAGAGCAGGTCATCTTGCTCACTTCGTAATAAAAGCTTCCTTTGCATTAATGACCACAGAGGAAACACTTTCTGAATTTATCCCAGAGGTTCATTTGCATGAATATTGTCAAAATTTGCTTGTTACCAGTTCTCCAAATAAACAGACGATCTATCTTATTAAACAGACCACTAATTAGCATATACCATTAGCTCACACCATCTCTCCTCCAGGTCAAGGTAGATATAGATTTTCTGGTCTAAGGTGCGTCATGAAGGTTCCTTTTTCTACCTTCTTAGGCGCTGTGTGAGCTGAGATTCTAAGTTTGTAGCACTCCACTTTCAAATGGTACCAGCATATCTTGCAAACCAACACACTTGTTTCCACCTTAGTCAACTATTAAAAAGAAGCTTCCCATAAAACCACAGGAAAAGGAGACATAACTTTAGTAAGACATTTTGAGATTAATAGATCTGCTTATGAAACATCTGTGAGTTGAAGGTATGACTAGGTTCAGTACCACATATATAGTTTTCACTAATTTTTAGAATAAATGAGGTCAATTTTCTGATAAGTTTGCTTCTTAAATGACATCTGGCTCTTGATGGATATCTGAGGTTACATGGTCACCTATATGTTCCATTATTAAGTTTCTGCAGGGGATAAAAGTTATCTCTCAGATGCAAACTGAGAACATGTCTTTATTGCTCTAAAACCTAAAGAGGCCATGGCTATGATTCTTTTGCTAAGGTTGCCCATCTGCCTCTTGGGTGATAAAATTAATTTACCTGGGGTTTTATTTTCACATTTTTTAATGTGACTACAGAAAATTATAAATTACATATATGGCTCACATTTCAATTCTGCTTTACAACTCTACTTCATAGGTTTTCCCTCTATAAAATAACTAATGAAGTGACATCCAAAGCTTATAGTTTGCCTAGAACTAAGATCATTTAAGTAATTTGCACATTGCTTTTGTTCAGTGAGTAGCTACCTTGAAAACTCCAGATTCTTCTATGGAAGATCAGGAGGAAGATTGTAAGCACAGAACTAAAAGTGCTCATCCCTAGCTTTGAGAACTCTGGTTCTAGGGATTAGGCAGTAAGAAATAGCTCTTTTCTATGGTGTCTCAAATTAGTTTTCTGTTAAACTGCTGTTTAATTATTTAAATCCATCTACCTTATCATCTTATCACCACTACTTAAATGTAGACCGATTTGAACTGTGGACTACCTCATCAGCACTTATTGAGAATAGATTTAAAGTTACTTTTAAGATAGTCTTTGAAAGACACACACCTTGACATGAAGTCTTTGGGCACAGCTACAAGATGTGATTAGGAGGTGAGTGAGGGGGTTGTGCAAGGGAATTCTAGGATATACTTCTCTAATCTGTACAAACAGCATTGGCAAATAACCCTTGTTCAACAAATATGAGTCTACAGAGCGTAGGGAATTAAAGGAAGAGAGGAAGGTAGGGAAAAGGTAGCATTGGGGAATAAAATGGAGTAAATTGTGTTATGAGCATCTATGAATTTGTCACAATGAGCCCCCCAGTTATGTAGAATTATAATACACTATTAAAAGCATAATAAAAGCTTGAGTCAGGCAATATAAATGCAGATGCTATTCCACTACTCCACTTACAATGGGTTATATCCCAACAAACACATTGTAAGTTAAAAATAACACAAGTTGAAACTGAATTTCATAGACCTAACCTATTGTACATTGTAGCTTAGCCTAGCCAACTAGAAGATGTTTGGAATACTTATTTACATTAGCCTACAGTTGGGCAAGATCATCTAACATGAAGCCTGTTTTATGATCAAGTGTTGAATATGTCATGCAATTTATTGGCTTCTATGTTGAAGCTAAAAAACAGAATGCTCATATGGGTAATTGCCATTAACATACAGTTAATGCATGTAAAGAACCAGTTCTACTGAATGCATAGCACTTTAGCACCATCATAAAGGTGATTAGAAGGTGAGTGAGGGGGTTATGCAATGGAAGTCTAGTTGAATCATTACAAGTTGGAGACCATCTGTAACTGCATCACACATTAAATTCAAATTATCAAAAGTTCCAATAAGTGTATGAATGCTAGTAAATTAAATCTAATTTAAAACTGGCTTCACCCTACATGATAAAAAGTCTATTTCCACTTGTATCCACCATTTATTGCCCCCCTGCAGCCCGACACACACTTTAAATTAGTAAAATCCTAAAGTCCTTTGGTGCAGGAGTCTTCTTTCTACATGTTTGACTAATTAATTAGTCTCCTACATACAATGGAATTGAATTCTAATTATAGGTCTCGCAATAATCAAGAGTGATGGAGAAGAGACCCAAGGAAAATTAACTTCCTCATAAAAGGTAAACTCTGACAAGGCACCAACAGCACTTTTCTACAAACAGGAGAGGCAAAGTGTCCTCAGATACAGAAGAGGAAGCTGTGAGGTCACAGGAGGCTCAGTGGGATGAGATTCTGGTTATTCCAACACACTTCCACATTATCATACAAAGCCCACAACACCTCTGAGATATTTCTCATAATTAATTCCTCACCACTCCATCTAGGCCCTAAAAGTAGGCAAACTTAAGAAACTCAAATATTATTCAAATCTTCCTGACATCACCTAATCCACTCCCTTACATGGAAAATTATTTGAAAAGACCTAGTGCCCAAGACTCTTAGGACATTTAAATGGCTGTACATACATAAGCATTTACAACAATATGTAAAGTTGCGTAATTCAGTGTACTAAGTTAGTAAAAACATGATTTCAAAATTTAAAAACTGACTTAAAAATACCCAGAAAAGCCTCTAGACTGATCTAATTTATAAAATCCAAAGTAAGAACAAAAATCTAAATGAAGTGACAGTAAATCAAAGTTGGCAGTTTATTAAAAATGATCTAGAAGGATTTACCCTAGAATATTTTAAGAAATATAGTTACATAATTCATAATATTAGCAGAAAAGGTAAAAATTATACAATTTTTGATAGATTAGGAAACCTTTTAATAACATATAGCAACTATTCCTAGTTTTAAAATAACTTTAGAAAATGTGTAGCAAAAAAGAACATTCAAAATTTAATGTAGGTTGTCTACCTGAGAACCCCAGTAAATATGATTAATCACATTCTCTTAAATTCATGAGCAAAACTAGCTACTATTGTCCTGGACAACTGGAAAAATAAGGGGGGAATAGACATAAATATGTATAGGACTCAAGGTACAATGAATTGCAGGTGGTGTGTTTTTGCACAGATGAGGGGCCGTGCTCTCTGACCAGGAACTCTGCTCTCCTCACGAGTGAGGGCTCCTTCTACAGAGACTTCACCCCTCTCCATCCTTGGACCCACATGGGTGAGCCAGGAACCCCATGGCCCAGTTCTCCTTGAAGCAGGATTAATTTACCTAATTTCCTTTCTCAATTGTGAGCCTCTGCCTGGGCTCTCCTTTTTTGTGGATGTGCCTTCTCTCAGGAAAAACAGGGTTTTCCCCTCCAATTCCTTGTTCCAGTGTCCAGTGAGGCAAGAGTCCACCCAATACATAAACCCTTGTTTTGGGGGATGAGGTAGATGGTTTGCAACTGTTCTCATTCAGGGGTAAAGATCAGAGAGCTTAAGTTTGGTTTAAGGTTCAAGGTACATTCACAATTTAAAATTTAATAAAAGTGACATAAAATCAAATCTCCTTTTTTACAATTATGGAATTAAGAGCCTGGTAAAGACTTCTAAATTTCTTTAAAAAATAAATTCACCCCAAACTATCCAGTACCTATGTAGAATTCCCAATACTATCATCAAAAGTATTAATAGAATGGACAAAATAAAAATGGAAAACAGATATAAAAATATTTAAAATATTAAAATCTTTCCCAGAATCCCTAACTGAACTTCCCCCAAATCAATTCCACAAAATAATTATAGAATTAGCAGAAGAATACAAAACAACAACAAGACACCTGAAGTTTTATGTGATTAGAATAATATATTGCTGATAACCACAAAAAAAATGGTTAATAAATTTAAACACCTGGAAACCATTCCCAAGTTGATTTATCCTTTAATTCATAGCCAATGGCATTTGTGAAACCTGATATGTTGATCCTAAGATTCTTATAGAAAAATAAATGTGCAAAAATACTTAGTAAAATGATGAGTTAGAAAGACAAAGACCACGGTTTTCACCTACTAAATAACAAAAGTAATTTAAAACTATCATAATTAAAATAGTATATCAGTGATGTGTAGAGATAGACAAACAGAAGACTGCAAGAGTGAGCACACAAAGCAACCAGACATACAGAAATCCGTGTCTGATATGCCAGTCCACTGGGTGAGACAGCGTAGATGGGCTACTTAATAAATACAATGACAATATTGGCTGCTCCTACCAAAACAAAAAGCAAACAGAGCCATTAAGCACAGAATCCTAATGCCACAAGTAAAATGTGAAAAAATGTCCACATTAAAATAAATTACTAGGCTAAGAGATCAAATGCAGTTAAGTGATACACAGTTGACTCAAATAAAAGTTTTATAATTTTTATAAAAAAGTTGATTTTTCTCTGTGTCCAAAGAATATTTTATTAAATATTTATCTTTTTAATGGAAAAAATGTATATACAATAACCATATAATGTATAAATATTACTCCATATATAAAATGAAATTAAAGCTTGTTGATAATTAGGAAAAGCAAATTAATCAATAATGATATATTATTCACCACATTCGAATGTCAAAGATTAAAAGCACTTAATAGGATTATTTGTTTAGTTGTAAAAAATGAGCACTCTAATATATTCTTGGCTAGTCTATAATTTGGAGGCCATTTCCATCTATTATAATTTTAAATCTACTGACTCTCACACAATAATTCCACTTGCAGGGATACAGCCAAGTGAATCACTGGGCATTTGTACACAAAGATACACACAAGGATGTTCATTGCAGCATCATTAATAAAGTTATTTATAATATCATAGAATTGTAAATAGTCTAATATAGGGTTAATGCTATAAAGCTATCTTTCTGTATTGATATACTATGCAGCAGTCACAAAAGATCAGACTAAAGCCAGCAATGATGTCATGAAAGATCCCAGAGGAAGAAGAGGCCATTGGGGAATGCATAAAGTGGATTTTACATACCTACTCCATAACCCAGAGATTCATTTCACATTTTTTTTAAAAAAAATCACAACATATTTAAGCATTTCATAATGATTTAACAAACTGAAAGGACATAGTTAATCAGAATTGCTTAGGAGTGCTAATATGGATCCAGATCATACAATCATTGATTATGTGCCTGTCACCAGCATTCATTAAGGAAGCTGGATTCCACACCATCTCAAGTTGGGCCATTGTTGACATATGAATCTCAGGGTGTCTCTGAGTCCCAAACCTCTTAACATCCATTCTAAATGTTAGAATGCAAAAATGATTAACTTATCAAACACATACTCCAAGAGATTAGAAACTCCATCTACCTTTTCCCCACCCTGTCGTCAGCACCAACAGTAGCCCTGGCATGTGAAAGGCAGCCAATGATTTTTAAACTAAATATAAATAGAATGCAAGTGTAGACTATTCTTTTTTTATAAAATAGTAAGTATTCATTTTCTATGCTTTATTTCACCAATTTCTGTTGAGTGTTGAAGTTTCTATTACTTTCCTTTATTAAATTAGTATAATGCTATTTAAAAGCCTTTGGTAATAGCTGTGCTTTTCAAGTTTCAGTTCAAAAACATTTATTATGCCTAATATTTAGAATATCTACCTAGATTTTAAATTACAAAGTTGTAATGAGGGAGACTGTTCATAGCAGCATGAACCCACGGTAAGAATCTATTTTACCTGCATGGATGAAACAAACAAACAAACAAAACCATGTGAAACAATCCTCCCCCTTGCTCTGTACAATAAACTCTAACATTTTCTAGCCTCTTATTTTGAATTTTTAAAAACTGGGCACAGCCAACAAAATCGTGTCATGATCCAATAACATGTGTTCACCATTGTATGACAATACTTGAGCTAAACCAATATTTTTAGTCCCTTTTGAGATCACACTAACCCTTCAACAGCCATGTTAGCAAGAGAAAGAGCTGGGGAAGCAAATCAGCCCTAACCACAATTTCTGCAGCTCTGTGGGATCCCTGGGAGGCCTAGCACAGAATCAGGAGTACCACTGCCAGCAGCAGCCCATTCACAATCACAAGCAGACAGGCTTCCACAGGATCTGAGATAATGCATGCAAGCTAAATACTGAGGCCACCCCATAACTCAGCAGATGTCACCCATTGAGCAAGAGAGAGGGGTTTTAAGAAGCAGTGAATATTTAAAGTACATTTAATTTTCATTCTATATTATTTTTTAATTAAAAACAATTTTGAATAATAAAACCTAGAGGGTTTCACCTATTCTTATGTTTTCCTAATCTGCCAAAAAAAAAAAAATCTCTAAAAAAAGGATTGAAACGTCTTTGAAAGGTAGCCCTTCCTACAATTCCTTTGGCAAATGTGCTATATGAGAAATCTCCAGGTGTCAGATTGAATAATTCTGAGTTAAAGTCCTTGATAGAGAATAAAGAACAGAGGTGTCCTTTCCAAGTCACTTTTATGACTAGCCCCAAACCTTAGCTCCAAGCAAAGAGTTCATACCAATGATTAACCCAGGAACAAAGCTCCTCTGCAATATTAATTGATCTAATAAAATATTCTTCCTTAGGCTGCTTTTCATGCATTCATTTTATTATCAAGTAGGCAATGAGTCACAGGAGTTATAACTCTCTGTTCTTCCATACCCACATGCTGGGATAAAATAATAGATAGTGTGATGAGCTGGTCCTTTATAACACTGCTCCAGAGAAAGTGGGAAAAATAAAGTTGTAATTTAAATCACAGAAATTATCAAAGTGAAATTCACAGTGTTGTGCACATACATATCAGAGGGAAATTGTTTGTTTGTCTGTCTGTCTGTCTGAAACTTTTCCCCTGCATTTGATTTTCCACATACTCCTTCTGGCCATCATTATACTACATTTAAGGACACACTTATCACTTGTTTAAATCTAAGAGTTGTCACTTTCAATCTACAAAGCCATGGCTAATCCAAGTCTTAAACATAACACATTCTGCAAATAATTATAAGTACTATACATGAAAAAATAATATGTACATATTTATTAATAATAAGTACTCTACATGAAAAAATCATATGTACTCCTTATAACGTAAGTATTAGTTTTGATGCCTTCTCTACTCTACACCATTATCATTGCGATATCAGAAATCCAAGGTTGTAATGCATTTCATATATGCTATATAGGAAAAATCCCTCTAAGTCTTCGAGATCTAGGCTACTGTCTGGAGAAAATACCAAGTGACATTGTTTTCTTTCTCATTATGGAGCCCGTAATATCCAGAGGCAATATTACGACTTTTTGCTAACCAGGTCTAATACACTAGATTTGTTTTCCAGACTTCAACGCCCCCTCCAATGGATGAAATGGATTTACAATTAAGTACCTTTTGGCAAGCCCGTAGCAATATTATTTTTAAACTACATCATGTTCACATACTCCTGGATCAGAAAATGACTTGCTGAGCTACCTCTCAGCAGGCCTCCGGTCGCTCCCCACCAACCTGCCTTCAGATCTTCATCACTGATCTCCCTGTGGTAAGGACTCAAGTTTACATCTTCAGCCTGGCCCACAAGAACACTTGTAATGAAATTTGGGGGAGACTCCTAAAAATCAGGCTTGCTCTACAACACAGCATGGATCTGAATAAAAGAGCAACTGGTCAGTCATCTGCTATGTGAGCTTGTAGCTCAGATGAACCAGGAATTAAGTTCCATACACAATTTGGATCTTTGCCACAGATCAACACCAACTTTTCTCCCCCAAGAACTTTTATTTATTTTGATTATAAGAGAAATAGCCGAATTTATTTTGACTGGTTTGTTTTTGTTGGTGTTAGTAAATCCTCATAAATCTATCACAAATTCATTTTTATACTATTTTGTATTATTTTTGAAAAATCAACACAGAAAATAAAATCATATTCCACCCTCAGGAACAGTTGTTTTCTTCCTCTAGTATCATTATTGGAGCACTTTAATTATCTTCTCACTAGATTTTTGAACTCCTTTCTCTCCTCTTATAAATTCTTCTACTCGGGGCTGGGGATGTGGCTCAAGCGGTAGCACGATCGCCTGGCATGCGTGTGGCCCGGGTTCGATCCTCAGCACCACATACGAACAAAGATGTTGTGTCTGCGGAAAACTAATAAATAAATAAATAAATATTAAAAAAAAATTCTTCTACCCAATCATCACACAATTTATGAAAAATCTTTATCTCATAGTGAAACTTAAACCATAAAATTTGGAGTGTTGGGTAACACCTGCTTAATGAAAATGTCCTTTACTGTTTGCTCCTGGCCAAGCATTACTCATATTAGAGTAACCAAAAATATGTTTCTGCTGCAAAAATCAATAGCTTGCCATTTTAGAAAAACATTGGCTGGACTGTTGCAAACAAAATTCCGCCAATTTAGCATTAGTCTACAGGGCCAGACCAAGTGCCATTCAACACTCACTCTCTTCTCAAAAAAGAGACGCTCAGAATCAATTTGCCATGACTAATGAGTCAGTCCGAATGTCAGAAGGAGCTACCCAAGGTCATGAAATAGAATAGATTTCCAAATTTCCTGGCTCTAAAATTTCTAGAGAACGTTTCCCTAAGTCCTGAAGGAATACATCAAATGCTCACAGTAATGTTCATCTCTAGAATTAAAATTGCTCCCAGTACCTTTTTCTTTTAATTGTGCTTATTTCCAGCGGATAATAGTGAATTTATTAAGCCCACAAATGTCTTTGCTCTGTCTGATCACGAATATGGCCAGCTGTATTTGTGAGGCAGAAAGAAATGTGGCTTCTGGGTGCTCGTTGAAGGGTAGGAGAATAAAGACGAGGCAGTGTTGGAATAAAGTTTTTTGCAACTGATTTGATTTCCAGATGCCTCAGGAAGCTTTTAAAAAATTCCTTATCCCCTGCATTTGGAAAAATGTTTCTGTGACCTGGCTAAAAATCCACGTAGGTGGAAGAGTAAGGAACAAAAGAACAAGGATGTCCATCTTTCATGGAACCTTTGGCCCATACGTGGACCCTGTTCTCTTGAATCACCACACTATAAGACGTGGGGAGGATTGAAGTTCATGGGTTTAGACAAAGGGGGATGAAGGGAAGGGAGGGAGGATGGGAATAGGAAAGAGAACAGAATGAATCAGACATAACTTTCCTATGTTCATATGGGAATACACCACAGTAAAACTCCACATCTTGTACAACCACAAGAATGGGATCCTAATTAGAATAAGTTGTACTCTATGTATGTATGTATAATAAGTCAAAATACCCTCTTCTTCATGCATATCTAAAAAGAATAAAAGATAAAAAAAATTTTAAAAAGGACTAACTTCACTGTTTATCAGAGACAGAATACTGAGATGCCAACACTGATATAGACATTTTTTTTTCCTTTAGTTGTTTCAAACATCTTTAAATAGAAGAGTCTCAGTGACAGGAGACCAAGGGACCAAATCAATTCTGAGCATTTCTTTCATGCTCTCTTGAGAAACCTGACCCAGTGTTCCACAGCACCTGTTCCCACCTCCAGTGGTGCTCACAGTGAAGGACACTACCCTGGGACTAGAAAGATGGCTCAAAAATCATGTTTTTGTTAAACATATTATCCATAACTATAATATTGTTCTATTGTCTGAACTATTTGCACAGTGCTATGATCTGAATGTTTGTGTCCCCCACAAATTTGATATAAAATCCTGTGTCTCAAGGTAGTGGTATAGGTGGTGAGGCTTTGGGAAGAGAACATGTCATGAGGGCAGAGTCCTTATTACTGGTATTGGTTCAGTCTCCTTCCACCATGTGAACTCAGCAAGAAGGTGCCATCTATGACCAGACACCAGACTCTACATCTACTGGAAGAAAATGTAGGCCCAACACACCATCATGTTGTTTTAGGAACCGACTTCCTCAACAAGACCCCTAAGGTGCAAGAAATTCAATCAAAAATCAGTAAATGGGATGGTATGAAACTAAAAAGCTTCTTCATAACAAAGGAAACAATCAAGAATGTGAAGAACAGGAGAAAATCTTTGCTACCAGCATCTCAGATAGAGCATTAATCACTAAGATATACAAAGAACTCAAAGAACTTAAAACTAAAAAATAAATAAATAAAAATAAAAATAGCCCAGCCAGTAAATGGGCAAAGGAACTGAACAGGCACTTCACAAAAGAAGAAATAAAAATGGTCAACAAAATATATGAAAAAAATGTTCAATATCTGAAGCAATTAGAGAAATACAAATCAAAATTACACTGAGAATCCATCTCACTCCAGTCAGAATGACAATAATCAAGAATACAAGTAATAATGAATGTTGGTGAGGGTGTGAGAAAAGGGTACATTCACACATTGTGGTGGCACTGCAAATTGGTGCAACCACTCTGGAAGTTAGTATAGAGATTCCTCAGAAAACTTGAAATGGAACCACCGTTTGATCCAGTTATCCTCAGTATATACCCAAAAGAATTAAAATCAGCATACTATAGTGACACAGCTACATCAATGTTTATAGCAGCACAATTCACAATAGCTAAACTATGGCACTGACCTAGTTGTCCTTCAACAGGTGAATAGATAAAGAAAATACAGTATATATACATAATGGAACATTACTCAGCCATAAAGAAGAGTGACTTTGTAATCATTGCCAGTAAATGGATGGTTTTTGTGACTATTATGCTAAACCAAATAATCCAATTCCAAAAAACCAAAGGCCGAATGTTTTGATATGTGGATACTAACATACAATAGGTGGGGGAGGGGAAAATTAGGTGTTCATAGACAGGGGGAATGAACAGAAGGAAGAGGGGACAGAAATAGGACAGACAGTGGGATGAATCTGACTTAACTTTCCTATGTACATAGATGACAACACCACAGTGAGTCTCCACATCATCTAAAACCATAAGACTGGGATCCTAATTAGAATAAGATATACCCTATTTGTATAAATATGTCAAAATATACTCTACTGTCATGTATCAATAAAAGAAAAAAAATTAAAAACTTTTTCTAGGCATATTTAATTATAAACCAAATATCTGTATTTACTTCAGACTCAAATACTTCCAGATGTTTGAAAAATGCTGATTACTGAAAATAACAAAATACGAAAAAACTTAATTTTATTTTTATTTACTCTGGTCCACATGTAGAGTTTGGCTCAGTTAAAATAATGAGAGAAAATTAAAAGAAGTATGAAAAAAATCCATGTCATACTAGACCTGATTCCATCAATAAGTTTAAAATCCAAAAAATCCAATTACTTTACATTTAAATGTCTATATACCAAAAATCTGAAGTGAAATTAAATATTGCTTTGTTGCATACATAATTCCTCAGCCTTAGTTCTCATACTGAAAATTAATAATTTCTCACATAACTATTGTAACCAAATTCAAGTGGGGATAAATCTTGTCATTCACTGTTATTACTTAAAAATCACAAACTTAACTCATCATCAAATGCCCAAATGCAGCTCGGTGATATTGATATCAGCATGATTCAGCCTCTTAAGGAAGACTTACCAGCAATCAAATGCTATAATATATGGAGATTTGAACTCCCTAAGTTCAAATGTTTTCCATAGAAATAGGAAGCATTAAAATCTGAATGGTCTTTATTTTTCCAGTATCTCCTAAGTTTATTATTATACAAACAAGCTCTCACAGCATTTAGTTATCTAGCTATAAGTGTCTAGAGTCCTAGATTTCAGTACTTCAGAAGTATTAGTAGGTTTGACTTTTAAGTTCGGCCACAGGTTGTCTTAGTGCCATTACATAATGTCTAGAATATACACATATTATCTAGCAAAATTTGAAAAGAAACATATGAATTTTAAATACTTTGAGAATAAGTTAAAAAATTAGATACCTTAAATTATTTTCATTGATTTATCCATATGGTATCTCCTCGTAAACCACGTGGTTCATATATGTAGACATGTAATTGCTTACCATAAGGAAATCCTTTATGAAGATGACCTGTGCAAAAATTTCTAACCTTATCAAAAAATCCTAATGAAACTCTTTTTCTGATTCCCAAGGGCATATTCAGTGGTTACTAAAGTTTGATACTGTTTTAGGTCCTCTTTAGGACCAAACTGAAACATAATACTGAATGATGACGACTCTCAGTTTCATTGACTCATTGTTGTGTAATCTCCTGGGTCCAGATCTGAAAGCTCTTAATCTTCAAGCTGTGAGCATTCTTTATCAGGTGTTGTTTATAAACAATATTGTTTAGGTATTTTCTTTTCAGCTTGTGATCAGAAACATGTGACATGAACTTCAAGTCAATGGGAAAGAGGCACTTTAGTAAATAGAAAGCATCCTCCTTTGGGAGCACATGTATCTGGCTTCCTACCCCACCACAAATCTGATGGTACCCATTAAAATCACCATCTTATTATTCTTTATAAAGATTCTCACCTCAACCATGTACACAACTCAAAACAACCAAAGTAGGAGCGGAAAAACCATCAGTAAATGATTGTTAATTCTCCATTAAATGAATTGGTATTTAATTTGACCATTGACTATTCATGTGATCTTATTTGTTCCCATCAACAATGTTGGGAGCTAGGAGAGACAATTTTGACTTCAGATAAGCCCAGATGACATAAGCACAGCTATTCATCTTTTCCCAGCTTTAAAAAATGTTTTATTCAATGATCTGTCACCCTTGAATACACAGTGTCGAGACAGCTGCCATTCACTACCTACCAGAACATCACATTTAAACGTAGATAATGGTGATTCCAGGGGGTCATATGCTAAGCATCAGTCAGAACACTGACTTCAGAGACAGGCCCAGGAATTTATACATAGAAGGAAATACTGTACAATGATACTGTACCAACTATCTAAACTGAAATTCCATAATGTATTGCGTTTAATAAAGAATAAATCAGACCCACTATCATGGAATGAGCCTTTAAAGCAGATGACTCTCAGATGAACCACTTAAAATACTAATGTGTGCATAGAATGCTTTGATAACCATAACCCTCTCTGAGAGCAATTAAACTTTGACTTTGGTGTGCTCCCTGTGCCCTGGGCCTCTTCTGTCTTAACTTAGGTCTTGAGCCCATTAATATTATTCCTGATTCTTCTACATCCTTCACCAACTCATTTTCTTTTTGACCCAACTTCAGCCTGCTCACTACAATAAAGAGTCTCTGTCTCTGGTCAAGCCCTGGCTTGCCCCTTAAAATTGTCAGTTCCACATTCGACTCTCCACTTAAGCCCATACTCCACAAAGCTACTACATTTCTCCACTCTGTGCTGTGTGTCAAGCCAAGCCAGATAACAGAGGCCATCTGCAGCTATGCCATTTCTGCTGGTAGATTCTTTGCCTACTTTAGAATGTTTTACTCCTAGTTCCAGCCTATTTTTACTACCTGTCATTTCCTTCATGACCTCTCTCCCACATCCCAGGCTAGATCTGTTTTACCCTTAGTTACCAAATAAGTAGGTAGCTCTGAGTTTTTAGTGTCTGCTTCAATTTTAGGTTAAATGTCCCTCAAGGTATTTCCTGAACCTAAGCAATAAATTCTCTCAGTATTAGACTTGAGCCAGCCTTTAAGCAAACTAATGATAGTCTATTTCTGCTTGTCTTTCTTCTTTTCCCCAGATGATCTCCTGAAGAATACCTGGCGTTCACCTTTGACCTTTTCTCTGGTTTAGCTGAAGTTTGTAATTAGGCAATGGAATTAATCAGTTTTTTTCCATCTCAGTATCTTGCCATTGCCATTATAACTTTGCTTTCTTAAAATATATATCCCTGTGTATAGACATTATTGATCAACATTATCAAAGTTATCAATCTTTGTCAATACCGCATATACGTGAATAGCTTTTTGCCACTTGACTCTGTTATATATAAAGTTCTAATTTATAAAGCTGTTAAATTTTTATGTCATCATTGCCTAAGTTTAAATTGATTATTTATTTTTCCAGTGTATTTTATTCTGAAACCAGACACAACTTGACTTGGACTAAAAGTTTCAATCAACAATGTAATTTGGCAGGTTTTTTCCAAAGAAGCAGTCTAAACTACGTTAAATCATTTTTTAATCCTTAACAACAACCCCCTCAGAGTGCTAGTATTATTCCCATTTAACTGTAAAAATAATGGGGGACAGTTTTATGCCATCCCAACATTTATTGGTTTAAAATGACAATTATTATCTAATACTTTCTGAAGCTCAAGAATATGCACATGGTTTAGGTTTTTGGCTCTAGATTTTTAATTTTGGGGGAGGGGGTGGAGACTGATGGAACTCAGGGGCCCTTACACACTGAGCCACATCCCCAGTACTTTTTATATTTTATTTAGACACAGGGTCTCACTGAGTTGCCTGCTGAGGCTGCTTTGAACTCATGATCCTCCTACCTCAGCCTCCTGAGCCTCTGGGATTACAGGCATGCACCACCACACCAAGATTCCAGGTTCTTCTTTAGACTAAATCAATCTGTCTACAATCTTCTAGGCTCACTGGATGCTGCAGGACAATTTCTAACTGCACTCTCATACCGTTTGGTATTGATGCTTGGGCAGCATATTCTCCATATTCTTTCTGTTGCTCTCACAACATGATATCTGTCTTCTCAGAGTGAAAAATACCCAAGATTGGAAGCTACGATTTTTAAACCCAACTGCCTAAGTGGCATATGATCACTTCTATCATTATTTTGTTTACATAAGCTACTAGTTTCAGCCCATCCTCAAAAGAGCATATTGCAAAAGGGCACAGACACCAGAAATTTGGAGTCTGGGAGCAACTAAAAGGGCCTGCTGCAGAGCAATGTATAAAAGCAGACTGGAAGTTTGGGTGGACTATAGTGGCCTCTGAGGAAGCTAGAAATCCAATCCAGTATATAGTTAAACCCAGTATTTCTGAGTCCTCGTGAAGAACTCCACTGCTGTGCAAGATGATTTTGTGATGTTCACAACTATTATGACTTTGGAAAAATATCAGTAGCAAATGAGAAAATAACCACATTATATTTGGTTCAGTGAGTCTTTCCTAATTCCAGAATCCTAAAGCAGACTCATTAACTAAAGTCGGGAAAAGAAGAAAATATTGAAACATCACAGGATTACAATGCTGGGAAAACTGGTTCAAACCAATCTCAAAGAAGGAATCTGCTGGAGAGCCATCTGTATAAATCCATAGAGCAGATATGTTTCAGTCTTTTCACTTCTTACTCTGTTTCATGACATGAATTTTCAATTTAAAACATCATGAAATATAAATCTCCTGCAGAGGTGTGTGACTCCCACCCCCTCCAGATACAAGCAGCCAGGAAACCTCGGGAATCTCTCCAGGGGCGTGTCTGTAGGGAAGCAGAGGGGATTCCCGATCCCCACCTCCCCTTAACACCAGCAGCGACACCCAAGATCTTAGCTGCCAGTTTCTGGGGGCGTGCCCACCAAAGGGGTCCGGAAAAATTAAACTGTTGGTTCCCAGATCACCCCACCACAGCACTGGGGCTTAGATGAATGACAGAGAGGGTGTTCATCGTTCGGGATATAGGACACAAGGTGGGGCTGCAAGTGTAATCAGATCCTTGGGGAACCGCCTCCGGTGAACAGGACCTGGCTGGCTGGCTGGCAGGAGGAACAGGGGGAGGGGCCGGATAAGTGAAAGGGCTCTGGACTAACAGGATTGAGAGACTCCCAGGAGCCACCTTACAGGGATTTCTGTCAGCACATAGAGGGCAGAAGCTCAGCTCGGAGGGCACAGCTCCGCCTACTGGAAGAGAAGAAAATGGGATTCAGCCATAGAACAGGTAATTTCAGGCTGCTATTCGCCTGTGGCTAGCAGACAAATTACTCAGGCTCATTGCTAAATAACCCGTGGAAACTGCTTCTTGGAGCCTGCTCTTATCAGGGCATACACCGAGCACGGAGAGGCCGAGCTCCGGCTCCTGGAACTGCACTGGCCCAGGGCTGAGGAGCCTGCAGAGACTGCTTCTCAGTCCAGGTACTGCTGACTACTGTGGAGGTGGATGCCAACCGAGCCTTCGTGGGTAGTGGCAGCAGGACTGAGACGGGGCCTGTGGGGGCCGGTCGGGACTCACCCATTGCTTTGGTCGCCCAGCGGAGGGAACGAGATGCCGCTGTTTGCAGGGGATGCCAGCATGGCAGAGATCTGATGTCATCGGAGAACAGCCGAGGAGAGAACTTCATCGGTGCCAGCGGCGACGGAAACAGTTGGTCTCCTGGTAGGGAGGGTGAGTCACAGATACCCGAGTCTCTCTCACTTTGTCGTAGAGCCAGACGGGAGGAGCGGGGCCGCCGCCCGCACCCGCAAGGTAGGCAGACCTGCGACCAACCTGCAGATCAGGCCCAGCGGTCTGCGGGTGTGGTACACACTTCACCCCAACTGGAGTAGGGGCAGAGCAGAGCCTTCACCCATGCCCAGATCAGGCCCAGCGGCACGCCTGTGTGGTGGTCACGTGACCCCAATTGGAGTGGGGGCGGAGCGGAACTGCCACCTGAGCCCGCAGGGTGGGAAGACCTGCGACCAACCTGCAGATCAGGCCCAGTGGTCCGCGGGCGTGGTAGGAGGGGCAGGGCAGAGCCTTCGCCCGCGCCCGCAAGGTAGGCAGACCTGCGACAGACCGGCGGATCAGGCCCAGGGGTCCGCAGGCGTGGTAGACACCTCACACCAATTGGAGGAGGGGCAGAGCAGAGCCCCCGCCCGCGCCTGCAAGGGAGACTTTTCAACTATACAAGAGCAATATAAATATATAGGGGGGGAAAAATTTCAAAAACACAACAGTTTCACCAAGCAGAAAGAAACGCAAGCAGTATGAAAAGACAAGGAAAGAAAGGACCACAAGTAATGCAGGTCAACTCAACGTTAGAAGAGGTAACAGCTGCAGCAGATGGAATGTCAGATAAAGAATTCAGGATATACATGCTTCAGATGATCTGGAGTATCAAGGAAGACATTAGACAGCAAAATCAGACAATGAAAGATCACTTCAACAATGAATTACACAAACAAATCCAGGAAGCAAAGGATCAACTATACAGGGAGATAGAGGTTATAAAAAACAAACAAACAGAAATCCTAGAAATGCAGGAAGCAATAAACCAACTTAAAAACTCAATTGAGAATACTACCAGCAGAGTAGAACACTTAGAAGATAGAACATCAGACAATGAAGACAAAGTATTTCAACTTGAAAAGAACATAGACAGCTCAGCAAGACTGTTAAGAAACCATGAGCAGAACATCCAAGAATTATGGGATAACCTTAAGAGACCAAACTTAAGAGTCATTGGGATACAGGAAGGTATAGAACTCCATACCAAAGGAATGAGCAATTTATTCAATGAAATAATACAAGAAAACTTCCCATACTTGAAGAATGAGACAGAATCCCAAATCCTAGAAGCCTACAGGACCCCGAATGTGCAAAATCATAAGAGATCCACACCTAGACACATTATAATGAAGATGCCCAACATACAGAATAAGGAGAGAATTTTAAAAGCTACAAGAGAAAGGAAGCAGATTACATTTAGGGGTAAGCCAATCAGGATAACAGCTGATCTTTCAACACAGACTCTGAAAGCTAGAAGATCCTGGAATAACATATTTCAAACACTGAAAGAAAATGGGTTCCAACCAAGAATTGTGTATCCAGCAAAATTAAGCTTCAGGATGGAAGATGAAATTAAAACCTTCCACGACAAACAAAAGTTAAAAGAATATGCAGCTAGAAAACCATCTCTTCAAAACATCCTCAGCAAAACATTACAGGAAGAGGAAATGGAAAATAACAATGAAAACCAACAGTGGGAGGTAGGACAGTAAAGGGGGGGGGGAATAATCAAAGAGGAAAACAAACCATGTTTAGTAACATAAATAAACAAATATGGCTGGAGGAACAACCCATATCTCAATAATAACTCTAAATGTTAATGGCTTAAACTCACCAATTAAGAGACACAGGCTAGTAGCATGGATCACAAAACAAGACCCAACAATATGCTGCCTACAGGAGATGCATTTGATAGGAAAAGACATACATAGGCTGAAGGTGAAAGGTTGGGAAAAATCATATCACTCATATGGACTTTGGAAACAAGCAGGAGTGTCCATACTCATATCAAATAAAATAGATTTCAAGCCAAAGTTAATCAAAAGGGATAAAGAGGGACACTACATAATGCTTAAGGGAACCATACACCAACAAGACATAACAATCATAAACATATATGCCCCAAACAATGGTGCAGCTATGTTCATCAAACAAACTCTTCTCAAGTTCAAGAGTATAATAGACCAACATACAATAATCATGGGAGACTTCAACACACCTCTCTCACCAATGGACAGATCTTCCAAACAAAAGTTGAATAAGGAAACTATAGAACTCAATAACACAATTAATAACCTAGACTTAATTGACATATATAGAATATACCACCCAACATCAAGCAGTTACACTTTTTTCTCAGCAGCACATGGATCCTTCTCAAAAATAGATCATATATTATGTCACAGGGAAACTCTTAGACAATATAAAGGAGTAGAGATAATACCATGCATCCTATCTGATCATAATGGAATATAACTGAAAATCAATGATAAAAGAAGGAAGGAAAAAGCATACATCACTTGGAGAATGAACAATAGGTTACTGAATGATCAATGGGTTATAGAAGACATCAAGGAGGAAATTAAAAAATTCTTATAGATTAATGAAAACACAGACACAACATATCGGAATCTATGGGACACATTGAAAGCAGTTCTAAGAGGAAAATTCATTGCTTGGAGTTCATTCCTTAAAAAAAGAAAAAAACAACAAATAAATGATCTCATACTTCATCTCAAATCCTAGAAAAAGAAGAGCAAAACAACAGCAGAAGAAGTAGAAGGCAAGAAATAATAATTAAAATCAGAGCTGAAATTAATGAAATCGAAACAAAAGAAACAATTGAAAAAATTGACAAAACTAAAAGTTTTTTCTTTGAAAAAATAAACAAAATCGACAGACCCTTAGCCATGCTAGTGAAGAGAAGAAGAGAGAGAACTCAAATTACTAGCATACGGGATGAAAAAGGCAATATCACAACAGACACTTCAGAAATACAGAAGATAATCAAAAATTATTTTGAATCCTTATACTCCAATAAATTAGAAGATAGTGAAGGCATAGATAAATTTCTTAAGTCATATGATCTGCCCATATTGAGTCAGGAGGATATAGAAAACCTAAACAGACCAATATCAATTGAGGAAATAGAAGAAACCATCAAAAGACTACCAACTAAGAAAAGCCCAGGACCGGATGGGTATACAGCAGAGTTTTACAAAACCTTTAAAGAGGAACTAATACCAATACTTTTCAAGCTACTTCAGGAAATAGAAAAAGAGGGAGAACTTCCAAATTCATTCTACGAGGCCAACATCACCCTGATACCTAAACCAGACAAAGACACTTCAAAGAAAGAAAACTACAGACCAATATCTCTAATGAACCTAGATGTAAAAATCCTCAATAAAATTCTGGCAAATCACATACAAAAACATATCAAAAAAATTGTGCACCATGATCAAGTAGGATTCATCCCTGGAATGCAAGGCTGGTTCAATATACGGAAATCAATAAATGTTATTCACCACATCAATAGACTTAAAAATAAGAACCATATGATCATCTCGATAGATGCAGAAAAAGCATTCGACAAAGTACAGCATCCCTTTATGTTCAAAACTCTAGAAAAACTAGGGATAACAGGAACATACCTCAATATTGTAAAAGCAATCTATTCTAAGCCTCAGGCTAGCATCATTCTGAATGGAGAAAAATTGAAGGCATTCCCTCTAAAATCTGGAACAAGACAGGGATGCTCTCTCTCACCACTTCTGTTCAACATAGTTCTCGAAATGCTGGCCAGAGCAATTAGACAGACGAAAGAAATTAAAGGCATAAAAATAGGAAAAGAAGAACTTAAATTATCACTATTTGCATGTGACATGATTCTATACCTAGCAGACCCAAAAGGCTCTACAAAGAAACTATTAGAGCTAATAAATGAATTCAGCAAAGTGGCAGGATATAAAATCAACACGCATAAATCAAAGGCATTCCTGTATATCAGCGACAAATCCTCTGAAATGGAAATGAGGACAACCACTCCATTCACAATATCCTCAAAAAAAATAAAATACTTGGGAATCAACCTAACAAAAGAGGTGAAAGACTTATACAATGAAAACTACAGAACCCTAAAGAGAGAAATAGAAGAAGATCTTAGAAGATGGAAAAATATACCCTGTTCATGGATAGGCAGAACTAACATCATCAAAATGGCGATATTACCAAAAGTTCTCTATAGGTTTAATGCAATGCCAATCAAAATCCCAACGGCATTTCTTGTAGAAATAGAGAAAGCAATCATGAAATTCATATGGAAAAATAAAAGACCCAGAAGAGCAAAAACAATGCTAAGCAGGAAGTGTGAATCTGGCGGTATAGCGATACCAGACTTCAAACTATACTACAGAGCAATAGTAACAAAAACAGCATGGTACTGGTACCAAAACAGGCGGGTGGACCAATGGTACAGAATAGAGGACACAGAAACCAATCCACAAAACTACAACTATCTTATATTTGATAAAGGGGCTAAAAGCATGCAATGGAGGAAGGATAGCATCTTCAACAAATGGTGCTGGGAAAACTGGAAATCCATATGCAACAAAATGAAACCGAATCCCTTTCTCTCGTCATGCACAAAAGTTAATTCAAAATGGATCAAGGAGCTTGATATCAAATCAGAGACACGCCATCTGATAGAAGAAAAAGTTGGCTACGATCTACATACTGTGGGGTCGGGCTCCAAATTCCTCAATAGGACACCCATAGCACAAAAGTTAACAACTAGAATCAACAAATGGGACTTACTCAAACTAAAAAGTTTTTTTTTTCTCAGCAAAAGAAACAATAAGAGAGGTAAATAGGGAGCCTACATCCTGGGAACAAATCTTTACTCCTCACACTTCAGATAGAGCCCTAATATCTAGAGTATACAAAGAACTCAAAAAATTAGACAATAAGATAACAAATAACCCAATCAACAAATGGGCCAAGGACCTGAACAGACACTTCTCAGAGGAGGACATACAATCAATCAACAAGTACATGAAAAAATTCTCACCATCTCTAGCAGTCAGAGAAATGCAAATCAAAACCACCCTAAGATATCATCTCACTCCAGTAAGATTGGCAGCCATTATGAAGTCAAACAACAACAAGTGCTGGCGAGGATGTGGGGAAAAGGGTACACTTGTACATTGCTGGTGGGACTGCAAATTGGTGCAGCCAATTTGGAAAGCAGTATGGAGATTTCTTGGAAAGCTGGGAATGGAGCCACCATTTGACCCAGCTATTCCCCTTCTTGGTCTATTCCCTAAAGACCTAAAAAGAGCATGCTACAGGGACATTGCTACATCGATGTTCATAGCAGCTCAATTCACAATAACAAGACTGTGGAACCAACCCAGATGCCCTTCAATAGACGAATGGATTAAAAAAATGTGGCATTTATACACAATGGAGTATTACTCTGCATTAAAAATGACAAAATCATAGAATTTGCAGGGAAATGGATGGCATTAGAGCAGATTATGCTAAGTGAAGCTCGCCAATCCCTAAAAAACAAATGCCAAATGTCTTCTTTGATATAAGGAGAGTAACTAAGAACAGAGTAGGGACGAAGAGCATGAGAAGAAGATTACCATTAAACAGGGACGAGAGGTGGGAGGGAAAGGGAGAGAAAAGGGAAATTGCATGGAAATGGAAGGAGACCCTCAGGATTATACAAAAGAACATACAAGAGGAAATGAGGGGAAAGGGAAAAATAATACAAAGGGGAGAAATGAAGGACAGTAGAGGGGGTAGAGAGAGAAGAGGGGAGGGGAGGGGAGGGGAGGGATGATAGTAGGGGATAGGAAAGGTAGCAGAACACAACACTAGTATGGCAATATGTAAATCAATGGGTGTGTAACTGATGTGATTCTGCAATCTGTATATAGGGTAAAAATGGGAGTTCATAACCCGCTTGAATCAAAGTGTGAAATATGATATATCAAGAACTATGTAATGTTTTGAACAACCAACAATAAAAAATAAATAAATAAATAAATAAATAAGTAAATCTCCTGCAGATATTTATACTTCTAGAATACATGTATTCTAAGATATATTTTTGCATTGTGAAAACTCTATTAAATCTTTATGCCAAATAAGTATTATTAAATTTATAGAAATAATTTCTTTGCTTAATTTTCTTTCTTTATTTATTTCCTTTTGTGTGTGTGTGTGTGTGTGTGCGTGCTGCGGATTGAACCCAGGGCAAGCACTCTACCACTGAGTCACAGCCCCCTTCTTTGCTTAATTTTAATGAGATGTATGAATAGAATTTTCCTAACTATTCGTTGCTCTCTTCAAATCTAAAAAATATAGTATTAAATGGTTAGACCTTTAAAAAACCTTTAAACATTTAATACTTTATTTTTTTTTATGTTGTATGGTGGGTTGTAAGAATTGAATACACGGCCTTGCACATGTTAGGCAAAAACACTCTACCACTGAGCTACACCCCATCCTCAACAGGAGGCATTTAAAAAAATCCATCAATATATCTATTAGTACCTGTTTATATATGCATAATGGAAATTTACATATTGTCTAAAATATAATCTATCATTAGTTTTAATATCCTTAATGACAAAGTTCGTTGTTTTTTTTTTCCACAGCACTTATTACCACACTATACTCACAGACAGAGGCATTATCTGTTTATTATCTAGTGAAAAATTTTAATATTTTATTATATTAAATGATGAGTACATACATCATTATGTTAATCCTACAGAATTTTGAAATGCAGACATACCTAATATTTTCCAAATTGTCTGAGATCAAGCTGTTTTATATATATATATATATGAAAATTTTCAAGATAACTTACTCTCAAGCCATTAGAAACTGGAATGACTACTATATACTGAGCACTGACTACCATTTACTCAGTTTATTTCAGATGAGGATACTAAGGTTCAGAGCACCAGTCCACTGAAGTTCATATAGCTAAGAGTAAAAATAGCCCAGAACCTGAGCTCAATCTGCCTCGTTCCACAAGTTCTTTCTACTATGCTACTTTATCTTTCAGAAAAAGGGATGGGCCAGAAATGGACCAAATATAAATAAAATTTAAAAATTCATTGTAAGACATTTGCGCATGCATGCACACATATACAACTCATATAACTACTTCTATTTTCTTAGAATACATGAAAATAAATTATTTAATTTCCATTGGTTTGGGTTAATATTAGCAGTAATTAATACTATGTACTCCTAGCATCATCCACATATATATGGTATGTCATTATTTTCAAAACACTTTTATATAACCTCAGGAAATCATTTAAAAAAGAGAATGTAAAAAACTACAAAAATACTTGATTGTCCTTATATAAAAGTTGAGACTTCTGAATCTTAAAGATATTACATGAATTCTTGAAATTCAGATGCTAAGAAGTGTCAGGACGAAGAACTGAAATAAAGTAATTTTAAATTTTGGATTCTCCAAAGAATAGAACTCTTTTCTCCACATCTTTGATTCCCAAAGTGGTTTTGAGATTGGTAGCACTTGATTTTCTACTAGAAATGACCTCAGAGAGAGATGATTTTAGAGGGACTGAAACTTTCCCCATAATATTTCTGCTCCTCCCATGAGTAGCTCATTGCCAGTTACTTTCCATACATTTGTGATTGTTGTAGCTTGAATATTCAGTGTCTCCCAAACCCTCATGTGTGAGACAATTCAAAAACAACCAGAGGTGAAAATTTGAGAGTTGTAACTTAATTGATGGATTTATACACCAATGTGGATTTACTGGGTGGTAATGTGGGCAGGTTGGTGTGGCTGGAGGAGGTGAGTCACTGGAGGTGGGTCTTTAGGGCTTATATTTTGTCCCTGGACAGCAGAACTCTCCCCCTCTCTGTCTCAGCCTCTCACCCCAGCTTTCTGGTTGCCAAGACATAAGAAGCTAGCTTTCCTCCACTGGTTCCTTCTGCCATGATGATCTGCCTCTTATGCCCAGAGGTATGGAGTCAGCCAACCACAGAATGAACCTCTGAAACTGTGAGCTGAAATAAATTTCCCCCCAACACATTGTTCCTGTTAGATATATCGGTCAGTGACACAAAGTTGTCTAAAACAGTTGCTGTGTCTCTTCATAGTAGCTCCTCATTCTTCCTTCCAAATTCCTGCACCAATTTGCTGTTGGCTTGAAATTCAGTTGCTGAATGTTTAAAATAAGAATCTCCTGACTATTAGAGCTTATTTTAAAGTAATGTATATGAGCTTACATTTTATATTTGTTTGTTTTTTGTAATTTTTTCCTAACTGTAAAATGAATTCATGTTCATTATTTTAAAAAGGCTACATGTAGAAAGCTTAAACAAAAAGAATAATTATATCACCCTTAACATCAATAAATAACTCACCATTTTAGACGATTTTAACTGTAGATGGGTTAATGTTATTATCAATGTAATTATCATCATTATTAGTTTTATTATTTTTTAAATGCAACAGTCTGTATCCTGACTTTCCCACTTAGTATTCAAATTGTAAAATTTCGTCATGTTAATAAGTAACAGTCAAACACATGAACTTTTATTTTTTTACATAAATTTTATGATATAAATATGCCATCATTTAGCCATTTTTCTTTTGTTTCACAAAATATAGCTATTGCTTCCACTTCTGCCTATAACTACAAAAATCATTTTTGAGTAATCTAAACTTTGACTTGGATTTCTAGTTGTTAATTCAAGGTCTAAGATTATAAAAAAAATCAAGCTCTATATAAATGTAGCCAAGTTCCTTTTCAGCAGTTACGTAAATGTATACTCTTCTCCGCCAAAATCTTTACTTTTATTACTTCCTCTAGTTCCAATAATGCCTTCTCTTTCTCACTAGAAGTCAACTGGTTATTCAGCCAGTTGAAAGAAAATAACCAGTTATTTAAATTGAAATTAGAAGTCTAAAAATGTATGGTAAACTGTAATTAAAATTCAGGGTTTTCGCCACTGTCAGAGATTCTCACCATCCCTGAAGTTCCACCTTATCTTTCACTTTGGAAAATCATAGTGTTGACTTTCAGGCATGTACAGAAGGCCTTGTCCTCTGAGCTGCCTCTGAAGCATCTGGGGACAGGCTTTCAGACCCATCTGCAGGCTTTCCTACTTGATTCTTTGGATCCATACCTAATTCTCAAACAGCTGTCTGATATTAAGTGATAATCTATAACTGCCCATTGTGTAAAGTTAATTTGTCCATTCTATTAGTGAAATTGTTAAGAGGGGGAGGGAAAGAGAGAATTATCAGAGAGTATAACTATTTTCAAGCTAGAAAAGGAAAAACCTAAAACTAAGATAAAGGCACATTTCTCAAACTGTACCTTAGAATCTAACTGTAACTATAGCACATGGTTTGAGCTAGGCAGGTCCAAGATTTCTGGTTCACTGGACCATCCTTGGGGTTGGATCTTTCTTTCTTTTGGGCTATAGAAAGAGGTCACAGACTGAAGGCCATTGATGGACAGTCAGATGCATCTCCTTAGCAAGGATGCAGCCTGACTTTTCCATCTAGTATTTAACTTGGGATATTTTGTCATGTTCATAAGCCACTGTCTAACACATGACAGCTTTCACAACTGTCCTCCGTGGACCCAATGCTGTCCTGACTTCCTCAACCTCTGACCCACTTGTATCAACTGAATGAAATGAACCCTTACGTTGAGAAAACCATGTCACCAAACCAGAACAATCACCAACTTTTTTCCCAGTGACAATATGTGGCAGCTACAGTTCAAAGTTTCAGTTCCCCTTATGGACAGTCAGATCCATTGCCTACTTCCATATAGAAATTACTTTCTGTACATGAATCTAAATCCTACCATCCCTCTTTTATAAGATGGCTTGATCGTGTCATATAATACAGCCTCTAATTTTCCAGAAGCCTTAAACTCTCTACCATGCCACTCTGTATAATTCACCACCTTCTTTACAGTTTCTTTTTTCTTATTTCCTGTTCCCCATCTACCTTCCTAGATGTCACATGGGTAGAAAATCCATGGCTGATTACCCAATTCCCATGCTTCATACCCATTAGTCAATGATGATGCTTTTACATACTAAACCTACCTTTATATTCAATTCACTCCTCTATCATGCATAAGTATCTCAGGGGGGAGAACTGTGACTCATACTAGATACATTTCCTTCAAGGACCCTCCCACCCAGGTTGAGACCCAGTGAACTCCATGGATCCTGTTCTTATGTCCTCATCTCCTAGCTCCTAACCTAACCACACTGCTAAGTGTGGGACAGAAAGAACAAGATACCGAAACACAACAGCTGCTCACTACTATAAATTATGAGACATGTTTTCAGGCATATTTAGGTATTATACTCTGGTGTATGTATTTTTCTTTCACAATAAAGTGACCATTTTCTTTATCTTTCTCTTCCCTTTGATATTAGGCATATTTCCTTGCTCCTAAAACATAGATATACAATTTTATAGTCGTGTAATATGCTTATGATTGAAGTGGAAATTTTAAGGTTTCTTACTAATTTTTCAATTTGTAAATAAATAAGTGTGAGGCTAGGAAGTTATGAGTCCTTCCCTGCAACATTATGACATAAGGCAATCTGGAAGCTAATGCCTTCTCATGCTTTCTCTGAAGAAAGGCTGAGCTGTTGGTTGGCTTGAGTGTGGAGTGGGCTGGGGGGAATTCACATGCATGTGCCTCTCCCCAGCTGTACTGAAAGGCTTAGGCCTGGACACCCACTCCTTCCAGTTCCCAGGTCTGCAGGGTGATGGCACCACAATAGCCAAACACCAGCACTGCAAGACAACCTACAAATAATACTTATTACACTGAGATCAACGCTAAAAGATGTGTGCAAATAATATTGCTTACAAGGAAATGTTACGTTTAGTGTGATTTTTTCTTGGCTCACTCAGCAATGAGTGTGTGGGGCATTTTGTTTATTTGAACTACACCAAAGGAAGGAAGGAAGAAGCAAAGGTATGATGTCTTGACATGTTTTGGTATTTTCCCCTTGACAAATGAGCAGCAGCTTTCAATTTGATCCAAGAACTTCTGTTTTTACTCTCAATCCCATCTCTGGGAATGATTACTGTGTTTTGCTATTGCTCTTGCACTGACTAATTTTTATACAACATATTGATTTCTAATTTTGTGGCTGGCAGTTCATCATTCAACTTGGAGCCACATCATTCTCCCTCTGAATTGAAGTTTCATATTATCCGTCTTGATCCTGTCTCCACATCAGTGTCACCTTCTGTCTGTATACCTCAGGTCTTTTTCCCTCTCTAAGGACTTGCTTAAAAAGGCAAGTTTCTTTTTGTTGTGGCTTTTGTTGTTAATGGGGTATTAAAATTTATAACTTGGCACATAGTGGGATTGATTTTGAAGCTTCATTTTGGGGGAGCAGGAACAATTTACTCAGTTAGCCTTAATATTTGACAAGAGGTACAAAATGTGTGTGCAGGAGCCCCAAGCCATAGGAAGGCAGAACTGGGGGTCTGTGCAGTTCCCTCTCCCCAAAACCACATATAGGGTAATACTATCCTGTGACATCTATTTTGTTTTTTAATGAAAGGGGAAGGAGGAAGAGGTTTATGTAGTAAGCCAAATAGAAAAAGCAAAAGCAGAAGCACAGATAGATCCACATTGGTCAGTGAAGTTTTAGGTCCCGCTCCCATTTCCAGCCTGTCTTAGCTTACAAAAATGGCAGGAACAGGAAGTAACTGTCTTCTGGCAAGAAGAAGGCTTTCCTGGAGGCAAGACAGAGAGAGAGTAGGGAGGGGGACTCTCTCTTTTTCAGGAACACTTTCAAACTCCCGTTTAGCTGGTGTCAGCAGAAGCCACACATCTCCCTGCCTGCACTCTCTCTCCCTGTACAAGCGGTGGTGCACATCATTCCCACACTAATCTTCCAAAGCAGGGCTTTTATCATGTCACTCCGGCAGCAGGAACCTGTAGCTGAGGGGAATAATAGTATTAATGCCTCACATTAGCATAGTCTCTCTCCATTTACAAAATGCTCTCACAGGTTATCTCATCTCACCTAACAACAGTCCCAGGCCTGATTAGATGGGAGTTCAAACTCCACCCTCCCAGCAGCCTGAACACTTTGTGCACTAGTTAGCTGTCTTTCTTGTGACTCTCCCAAAAGCTAGCCCTAGGCCATCTTCTCCCCCTCCTGGCTGCATTTATTTTCACTTTCAAGAGCTGCATTAGTAAAACCCTCCAAACCCAAGCCCCAACCCTCCCAGAAAGTCTTCAACCAGTATTTGTCTCCTTGTAAAAGCTGGGAGGAAATGCCCTCTGGCCAGACGCAAGTTTGGAGAGGGAGGAGTTCTTGGGGGGTCTGGCCATTGCCTGAATAGAATCTGAGGTGAGGATGGAGAAGCAGCCAAGGCCCAGGAGGCCAGGTAATGCCAAAACCAAGCTCCCTAACCAAGGGCTTGTCCAGATGTGGCGAGAAGCTGTGAGAGGCATCAAGCACAAACCCATAGACAGGTCAGAAAGGTGGATGTGCGTGCGAAGGCAGGGGTCCTCGGAAACCACGCTTCTCCCTGGCCTGCAGATGGTTTCTCTTGGATTTTTTTAAGGAAAACCAGGAGGCAGGTGGGGGTGGAAGGCCTGTGGCTGGGGGAAAGGCTGGTGGTTACACAAAACCTGTGCTGGAGCATCTGAGGGTTCAAAGATGGAAAACCCTCATCATCTCACCTCTTATATGTGGAAACACAGTTCCTTTGTCCTTTTTGTCACACTCTTAGTTTCTTCCTGTCATTCTCTCTCCTCTAGTCCTCCTTTTTCTTACTCTTCTCTTTCTACTACTTTTCTTCTCTCTTCTTTATTTCTCTCTCTCTTTGGTCCCAATAACTACATTCTTTAGAGAATCTGACCATAATTTAATTGGGTAAAGGAAAGGAATCTATTTTTTTTAACAGGACCCCAAGTTCACTCACTGACCTAAGGAGCAAAGGCAGTTATGGCAACAGCCAACTCAAGGTGAAGGGCCCTTGGAAAGGGTCTGCATCCTGTCCCACTGAGCCTTCCCTCCTCTCTATCACCACTCTCCTCTGCTGCCATCACGGGGCTTTCCTTCTGCTTTACTAGCAGAACTAATTTTTGTCCATTATTCAGTATAAGAAACTATTTTCGCAGATCAGCACCATCTTTGTACAGCAAAGGACAAAGGAAAATCAGTCAGCCCCAAAGACCAATCTGGAAATCCATAATCGCACTACTTCTGCCCCTCAGTCCTCCTTTCTAGAACTGTCTTTTCACCTTAACCACAGCTTCATCTTTGTAGACCTGTGTTCCCTCCTCTGGGCTCTACCTCTAGGGACCTTGCTGTCTCACCTGGGGCTTGATAAAGACCTCACCCTGAGGGTGCTCACCTGCTCCCTTATCTCCCACGCTGGAGTCCTCACCTGGGTTTCCTGGGCCATCACATCTCTTCCTACTGGACCGTGTAACCACAGCCCTACCACCTGGAGTCAAGGTCTTCTGACCTGTCCAGTGGCAGTCTCTGCCTTGCCTCACATTCCGCCCCCCACAATACCCGGCATTTTGACATGCCCAGGAGGAAGCTGAAGAAGATGATGTGCCGCTTCCTTCTGGCCTCCCTACTTTGATGAAAAATAGTCCACAAGCGCAGCTGTTTTCCTGCCAGAGGAGATACAGTTTTTCAAGAGTTCAGTGAAATGACCCTTTGTGCTTTTACCTATTTTTTAATTTGATTTTTTGTTTTGTTTACTGTTGGGTTTTAAAAGGTATTTTTTTAATACAATCTAGATTTTTTTTTTCTTTTGTATTGAGCTTTGAAAAGTCCGACAATGAAATGTCTTGGTGTATAGTTCTTTTATGTGAGGTTTGCTCAGATTCTTGAATATTTAAGTTGATGACTTGAGGTAAATTTGGGAAATTACAGCCATTACTTCTTGGCATATTTCTGTACTCCTGCCCTCTCTGCTCTTCTTCCAGGACCCAGTGACATGACCTACTTCACATTCCCACAGATTCCTGAAGAAATGTTTCTCTTTTACTTTTCCAGTCTATTCTCTCTGTTGTGGAGATTAATTTCTAAGCTGCTTTTGAGCCCATTCATTCAAGTGTTTGCTTCTGACATTGTACTTTTTAGTTATAAACTCTTCATTTGTCTTTTGTACTTTCAACTTTCATGGCTGTGACTTTCTGTTTCTTTGCTCAGACTCGCTATTTGTTTCTAGCATAGTCACAATTGCTCACTGAAGCTTGTTATCATAGCTGCTTCAAGTTCTTTCCCAAACAATTTTAACCTCTCTTTTGTCTGATTTTTGGGTATCTCTTGATGTCTTTTTCCTTCCAAGCTGAGGTCTTCCTGATTCTTGGTATGAGGAGTGCTTTCAGAAGGACACTTGCACAGTTGGGACTTATGCCAGGACACTGCTTCTACAGGAGGAGGGACTCGTGATGGGGACAGAAGTCCCAGCTTCCCATTTGTTTCTATGGATACAACCCTGGCCAGGAGGGCTAGAACTATCTTGCTTCTCCGTTCTCAGTTGCCTTTGCTGACACAAGTGGACAGAAGAAAATAGGTCCTCCTCACAGTGGGGTTGGGGTGGCAGTGAAAGTTCTCTTTCAACACCAATTCAGAGGGCTAACCATGGAGAAGACAATTCTCTGCCCCTTAGCAGTAGAACACAGATTTCTAAATATCTGTAAGTTGAATATAGCAACTTTCTTTCTGAAAATTGTTAACTTATTACAAATTCATTCTCTTTAGCCAATTTTTAAAATATTTTTAACTTCTATATAAGCTGCATTTTTATTGTTCACTATGTCTGTGACAACAAGGTTTTAAAAGAAAACTAAACTGGAAATCATCCTTCACTATTATAAAGGTTAGTATCCAGAAATAACATTAGTGAGTCAGCAGTTTTTCTCAGTAAAGAAAATAATAGAGGCATAAGAGAGGCATAGTTATGTAACTATGACATTAAGTATCTCATGTAGTGGGCTGGCTATTCTTTAAATTGTCTGATCTAATTAAAAGTGATTCTCTTTTATCATAAGAGCAAGATAATGCCAATATTTAAAGGTATGAAAAAATTATTTTACCCCATTGGCTAAAAATATAAAGAGGCTGTACACACTCAAATTATCACATCAAGTAATTGAGAGGGTGATGCAATATTAAACTGTATTTCAGGTAAGTCAGAGCATACTAACCAGCCAGTCAGGAGACCCGACTCAGTGCTTCCTCTGAGAAGTGCTTCCCCTAAGGAATGTGGTAATGTTGCTAGATCTGTTTCTTGATCTGCAAATGAATCATTGGGATTAAGAGAGTTAAGGCCTGATACTGTAGTATTTTAGACACTGAAGTAAGGATAAAATGATTACATTTTAAGCATGTTGCTGGAGCTTAGCTCTAATTATGTGGCTATGGAATTGTGGGATATCAAGCCAGACATCGTTTTTAGATTAATAAAATGTTTTGTCGGGTAGGAGTGAAGCATATTAGCTTCATTCTTTTGTAAATTCTTCTTATGTCCCTATAAGCCAAGGTTGTTCGAGAAACAGACCAACAGGAAAGAGACAGACAGAGAGAGATAGAGACCCAGTTAGAGATCCAAGTCATTGTGGTGGATAGCGTGTCCAACATCTAAGGGGTCAGCTGGTAGACTAAACTCAATGTTTCTCCACAACAATCTTGAGGCAAAAATACTCCTCCTGAAAACTCTCATATTTCCCTTTTAAAGTCATCAACTGAGTAGATGAGGCCTATCCACATTACTAAATGTAATTTTAAAGTCAACTGATTGCAAATGTTAATCACTTCTCCCAAATACCTTCAGGGTAACATCTACATTAATGTTTCACCGAGGAACTGAGCAATATAGCCTAAGCCAGTTGACCCATCACAGTGAGGATATGTACTAATTATCGAGCACCAAAGATGTCTCAGGAATTATGAGTGCTTTGAAAAGTCAACTCACATAATTATCAACACAATCCCACAATTTATATTTTGCTATTTTCACATAAGACATGATGAAATTGTCTCTGCGGACAAAAATCTGTTCAAAATCACAAGGTTAAACAATGGTGCGATCATAATTGGAACTTGGATTTCCCTGGATTACAAAATGTTTCAAAATGAACACTGGAAAGATGTTAGAAAATTCAGACTCACACATTCTTCCTTTTTCTCTACCTAATTTTTTAACTTGGGACATGTAGCAGTCTTATTTTGCTCATATCTCTAAAGTCTAATTTGAACAGGAAGCTCTCTAAAAGTAATCTGTAGTTTTCTTTTAGGACTGCACACATTTCACCTGCCTTTCCTTTAGAATTCATTCTTGCTTTATAAAGAGTAGACACTGCCCAGAAGTTTGGGTTTGTTCTCTTGAGACATGTAATGAATATTTTTCTGGTGGATTATTCAATTACAATAGCGAAGACACAACATTATAAGAAATTATGAGCCTACTCGTTGGAAAGAAATCCTGCGATTTTTGTTTTGCCTATAAGCCTTTCCATCTGTACTTGTAATGAAACAAAACAGGATTTAATGAGTAAGGAAACACACGAACTGAAGCAAACCGTAAGGAAGGAGGATGCCAGATGGTGAGTTCTGCAGAGCTCCACCTGGAGCAGCTCTTCTCCCTAGGTGTCTTGGCCTGGCATCCACTTACCTCAGAAACAGAGAGCAGGGTTTAACTCGCAACCTCCTACTGAGCTGATGCAGTTAGGAAAGAGCAGGCTCCATTTTTTTTTTTTTTTTTTTTAATCTCATACATCAACTACAGCACTGTCGGCTAAGTTCCATTTGCAGGCTCTTTATTGCTGCTGATGATGTCAGAGAAAAGGAACATGGCTTGATTAATAGATTGCAGGTGAAATTTACAGCACTGGCAGCCAAAAATGATCTTTGGATTTATAAACTAAGAACAGTCAACGTAAAAGTCACCGGAAGCAAATAAATACATTCCGAACCCACGAGATCACTTAGGAAATCGATATTCTATTTGTAATTACAATTTAGATGACATCGAAAATCTTTTTCTGTGCTGTTTTGCATGAATTCTTTGGTCTTCTAGAATCGTTTGCCTTTCTGAGGGGAGATCACTGTAGAGAATCCCTTACTATGAGCTTTGCTGGACATTATGAGAAATTTGCTTTAAGACAATGGAGCAGATATGTATCTGTTTGCTACAGATATAGAAACTCTGTACACAGAGATAGGAAAATTTAAAATCAAAATATGATTGATGACTGTAATGTGGTTTGTAATTGGGATATGCATTTACTGGGGAATTTACTTTTTTAGAAGTTAAATTAGCTTCTAAAGACAGACTTTAACACTTATTATATGACTTTATTTTTTCTGAGAAGACATAAATAAAGCTGATTTTCTTTTTCCTTCTTTCTTTTTTTTAAGACACTGTTAGTGATCTGTTCAAAGCATGCACTTTCTTGGAGTGAAGGTCATTTAGTTGCTTTTGTATCTTGTTAAATAGGCATCCCAGTAGAAAGGCCCCTGATATGTTAACTCTAAAACAAGAAACTGCATAATAATGAATAAAACAGCATTACTGGATGTGCTGATGCACACCTGCAATTTCAATGGCTCAGAAGGCTGAGGCAGAAGGATTGCAAGTTCGAGGCCAGCCTCAGTAATTTAACAAGGCCCTATGCATGTTAGCAAATCCCTGACACAAAATAAATTAAAAAGGCTGGGGATATAACATAGTTGCAAAAGAGCTGTTGGGTTCAAACCCCAGTATCAAAAAAAAAAAGTTATTCTTTTAAAGAAAAATTCCTTGATGTTTCTGTATCAATATATTATTAAAAGTGCCAGAAATAGTGAAGCAAATTATATTTCATGCATGTATGATTATGTCTAAATGAACATCAATGTGTCACTAAAAAGCACTAATAAAAAACAAAAAAAGTATAAGAACCATATTGAGAGACAAACAACATTTGAAATATTTCCATTTCCGTATCCTATTTGTTTTTATTGTCAAATAAAAATTGCATAAATCTATGGTATGCAACATATGTTTCAAAATATGTGTACAGTTTAATGGCTAAATCAGGTCAATTTATCTATGTATTACTTTACTTTTGTGGTAGAATCCCCATTTTTTTTTCTCAGATTATTCTGTTTAATTTATCAACACTTTAAGAACACTTTGCTTCTCTTTTTGGAGTTAACAGAAATGTTTTGTTCTTTCTTATTCTTTCATTCACCTGACCCTAATTAGTTCAAACTTATATGTTCAATTTTACCAGTTATAGAGAATAGTATATTTTTATGTATTGGCGGAGATACACAGAACCTGTTAGAAAGGATCAGCTTTCACAGGCACAGAGAAAGCAGACCTCTGTACTCAGGAGATAAGTCAACCTTCAGAGTTTTCTATATTATCATATGCCATTAGCACATCAAAGTCAGCATTAACTGAAAACATAGTTACATGTCCCTTTGAACCCCGCACCCCAAACAAGTCTTTGGTGCCCAAACCTACAGATATATAACTGATTGCATCTCTCAGAACTTGAGGTATTTTTTCCTCTATTATTAATGGCTATTTTAGTAAACATACAATTTTTTAAAATTTACCCATTTTCCTGTCTGAGATGTCAGTCTGTTTGTCTCCTGGTTAACAGACTCAGATTTAAAGGAAATTTAAGTTTAGGTTCAATGTTCTCAACTTAATTTTCAGCCAGTGTCTCACTGGATTGATACAACATCACAAGTGTTTAGAAATGGGGTTTTCCCTAATTCCTAACACCTCACTTTTGCCAGGGTTTGCAGGGCATTGAGGGACAGGGGCCAGCTGGTTTCAGTCATCCATCCCCAAGTCAACAGGACACAAACCATTATGTAAACAGGATCTTCAAGTCCAGGGCCCTCTTGCCTGCACTCCTACCATGCTGGGTACAGGAACATATGGGACATACTTTTCAAGGTCATGTTAGTCCAGCCGACTAGCTGAAAGTTCGCCTCTTCCTCAGGGGGCTGCTGGAGTAACGTGTATCTCTCCCTAGTGGTTCACTAATAAGCTAAATCCCTAAAAACAGCATACTCTCATTTGTAGAGTCCATTTCTGTGCATAAATATTCCCCCACAGTAAATTCATGCCATCAATGTAGAGTCATGGAACACAGAATCGTGCACAATTGGCTCTTCTTCAATAATTACTAATGCATATTAATTATTCAGATTAGTAGGCTTCACTCTGGCATTTCCACACAAATGTGTGTTGTGCTTTGTATATACCCTCCCTTCCACCCTCTCTTGTCCTACCCTTTCTCCCATCTTCCACCTGGGCTTCTTCCCTTACCCTCATACTCCCTTTTCTACTTTCAGATCATTTTATATATATATATATATATATATATATATATATATATATATATATAATGATCTGATATATATATATGTATATAAATGATCTGAAAGTAGAATATATATATATATATATATATATATATATATATATATATATTATAAAATGTCCTCTAGTTCCATTCCTTTTCCTATAAATGGCATTATTTCTTTCTGTCTTATGACTAAATAATACTCCATTGTGTGCATATACTGTACTTTCTTCATCCATCCATCCGTTGGAGGGTTGGAGGGCACTTAGGAAGATTCCATTTCTTGGCTATTGTGAATAGTGCTGCAATAAACATGGGCATGCAGGTGTCTCTTTTACATGCTGACTTCATTTCCTTCAGATATACATGCAGGAGTAGGACAACTGAGTCACAATTGGCTCTTTTTATTTTCTTTTTTGTTTTTAAAGTTGTTGGTTTTAGATATTCATGACAGTAGATTATATTGACATATTAGAGCTACATGGAGTACAGCCCATTCCAATTAGGATCCCATTCTTGGGACTGTAGATATCACGGACTTACACAGGTCATGTATTTATTTATGAGCAGAGGAAAGTTATGTCTGATTCATTCTACTATCTTTCCTATTCCCATGCCCCTTCCCTTCATCCCCTTTGTTAATCTAATGATCTTCTGTTCTCTCCCTCCCTGCCCTCCCTTGTTGTGGGTTAGCATCCACATATCAGAGAAAACATTCGACCTTTGGGTTTGGGGGATTGGCTTATTTCACTTAGCATGATAGTCTCCAGATCCATCCATTTACTGGCAAATAGGCAAATATAATAATTTAATTTTTCTTTATAGTTGAGTAATGTCTCACCATATGTATATGTGTGTGTTTATATGTATGTATATCACCATTTCTTTATCTATTTATCTGTTGATGGACATCTAGGTTGGTTCCATAGCTTATCTACTCTGAATTAAGCTGCTATAAACATGGCGGCTGTGTCACTGTAACTATGTTGATTTTAACTCTTTGGGATATATAATGAGGAGCAGAATAACTGGGTCAAATAGTAGTTCCATTTCTAGTTTTTTGAGGAATCTCTGTAGTGCTTTCCAGAGTAGCTGCACTAATTTGTAGTCCCACCACAATGTATGAGTGTATCCTTTTCTCCACATCCTCACCAACGTCTATTACTGGTATTCTTGATAATAGTGTAGTTTTAATTCACATTTCTCTAATTGCTAGAGAGGTTGAACATTTTTTTCACACATTTGCTGGCCATTCATATTTCAAATTCTTTTGAGAGGTTCCTGTTTAGTTCCTTCACCCATTTATTGATTGAGTTATTTGGTTTTTGGTGTTAAGCTTTTTGAGTTCTTTATATATCCTGGAAATTAACACCCAATCTGAGGTGCAAGTGGCAAAGATTATCTTTCATCCTATAGCTGCTCACTTCACGCTCTTGATTATTTCCTTTACTGTGAAGAAGATTTTTAGTTTGATACTATTCCATTATTGTTTTTTAGTTTTGCTCCTTGCATTTTAGGAGTCTTGTTAGAGTAGACTTAGGTTCATGGCAAATTTCCCCCTTACCCTCTGTTCCCACATAAGCACCAACAATGACACTATCAACATTCTATCCTAGAGTGGTACATCTCCTCTAATTGGTGAATCTACATGGACATTTCATTTTCACTTGAAGTCCACAGTGTATATCAGGGTTCACTCTTGGTGGACATTCTTAGATCTTGACAAATATATGACATGTGTCTACCATTGCAGTATCATACACAATAGTTTCATTGCATTAAAGAATACTCATGTGTGTTCCACTCAAGCATCCTCCTTCCCCAAAGCCCACAACCCCGGGCAGCCAGATCCTTTTACTATCTGCATAATTTTGGCTTTTCCAGAATGCCATGTACCTGTAATCATACCATTCATAGTTAGAACAAATCAGATTTTTAGTATTATCCATCTAAGGTTTTTCTTTGACATTTCATGGCTTGACAACTGTTGTATTTTCAGTCCTGAAAAAAATTCCATTCCACAGTTCATCCATTCACCTACTGAAGGATCTCTTTCAAAATTTTGAAATTATGAATAATATTGCTATAAACATCCATGCACAGGTTTTTGTGCAGAAATAAGTTTTTAGTTCTTTTGAGTAAATACCAGGGAGTGAAATTGGTGGACTATATGGTAAGAATAGATTTAATTTGTATGGTGATGCCAAACTGTCTTCCAGAATGACTGTTCCATTTTTTAATTCCCATCAGCAAAGAAGGAGAGTTCCTGTTTTTCCATATCTGTGTTAATGCTTGATGATATCAATGTTTGGATTTGGGCCATTCTAACAGGTGGGTAATTGTCTTAATTTGCATTTTCCTAATGACATATGATATCAAGCATCTTTACATA
>NW_026695002.1:0-24512 GCF_021218885.2 Marmota monax | reverse complement strand
CCAGCCTCAACAAAAACAAGGCACTAAGCAACTCAGTGAGACCTATCTCTAAATAAAATACAAATTAAGGCTTGGGATGTGGCTCAGTGGTCAAGTGACCCCGAGATCAATCCCCAGTACCATCCCCAACCCGCTCTCCCACCAAAAAGAAATTTACCTTCACCAATCATTCCATTGGTGTGCATCTGGAATGTGAGCATGTTATCTTTGGTGTGTAAACCACAGGCTGAATAAATTGTTGCATAGAGATAAGGGTAGAGGAGATTGCTTTGAACTGCATTCAGGTACCTAGGATTCCATGGAAAATGTCCTATGCTTATGAAAGTGGTCACCTTTTCTTTGTTTTAACATAGTAATTGATCAAATTGGTTGACATGACAAAATTATACATGAATATATCTAATATAGTTGATACATTAGAATTTAGACAGAAAATAATATAAATAATATTAAAATTACATAAATAAATTCAAGTTTGCCTTGTAATTTGGGACATTTAACTTAGTATCACAGGATGTACATACTTATGTGTATACATATTTAATCATGAATATAGGAAAAATCAAATGAATGATTCCATATTTACAACAACACAAGAAAAAAATGACCATATTTTGTATTTCAAACTTCCACAAATAGGAAAATTACAACAATACCAGGAAAGAAACACTTTGAGGAACTCTTATGATACAGTCAAACGTATAACTTGCAATTTGTTCAATTAATTTCTACTGAGCAAAACAAACTTTATTGATAAGTTGATTACTCCCAAACACTTTCTTCATTGCTGCTTTTATATCTTTGTTCCTTAAACTGTAGATGAGGGGATTCAGCATGGAAATAAATATGGTGTAAAATATCAATACTATCATGTCATGCTCCAAAGCATAGTTGGATGTTGGTCTTACATACATGAATAAACCAGTACTATAAAAAAAAAAATGGACACTGCAGTTAGATGATAGCAACAGGTGGAAAAGACTTTCCGCTTCCCTTCAGCAGAACGTATCCTCAGAATAGCCAACAGAATAAAACCATAGGAGATCAGGATGGTTAGTATAGTACATATCTCAATAGAGCCAGCAAAGTAGAAGAGCAGAAGCTGATTGGGGCGAGTGTCAGAACAGGAAATTGCAAGGAGAGGAGGGATGTCACAGAAGATGTGGTTGATTACACTGGATCCACAGAAGGACAGGCTGAAAGTGGCTGTGGTGTGTGTTATAGCATGCAGAATTCCACCAACACAGGAAGCCAAGATGAGTGACATGCTCACTGAATACAGAAGTGGGTTGTAGATGGCCACATAGCGGTCATAAGCCATGGCAGCCAAGAGAAAGCACTCTGTGGTTCCACAGGTTACAGCAAAAAACATCTGGGCTGCACAGGCACCAAATGAAATGGTTTTCTCCCTTGACAAAAAGTCTACCAACATATTTGGAGTGATAACAGACGAATAGCAGGCATCTAGTGAAGACAATACACCCAGAAAATAGTACATTGGGTTGTGCAGCCTGGAATCCCCAATGACCAATACAATGAGTCCTAAATTTCCCATGAGAGTAAAAAGGTAAATTGGTAGAAACAGGAGGAAGAAGAAGATCTGCAGTTCAGGATTGTCAGTGAAGCCCCTCAACACAAATACAGCTACTTCAGTGACATTTTTCATGCTGAAATCTCATGAAACACACTTGAAGATGATCATAGAGTGACAGCGGACCTTAGTAAGAAAGAATGAACAGCACCATGACTGGAAGGAACAAGAACTGTGCCTATAGATGTGTATGAATATATTCTTTACAGTGTCTAATTTCTCAGCAGCAAAAGATAATGTGAATCAACTGATCATTTCCATCACTGAGGAATCATTTGGAAGTTATGGGTGTTAAAAAAGTAACCAAACTTGTGCCAGTTTCTTTAAATGATCAGGACAAATTGTTATTGTATTGCTTAGTTCCCTTAACTCTTTCCATATAAAGTAACATTAAAGCAAAAATGTGTATGTGTGTTGAAAGATGCAGAATTCTGATCCTTTTCCAATATTGTGTATATATATATATATATATATATATATATATATATATATATATATATATATATAGTCAAAACATATATTTGATAAATATATATATTTGATAAGTGTATTTTGAATTTCATATATTCATAAATGTGTATTTGATAATTTAGTATATATTTGATACATATATATATATATATATTTGATATCTACATACTTGAGATCTTATGTCAGACCTGAATTTTGTAATAGAATCAGAATTCTACATCTTTCAACAATTTCATTCAATGATTTGAGTTAAAACATTCATGTGAACAATCTGTACGCTAGTATGTATTTTACAATACTAAAGTAAAAACAAACAGCTTTGTGTTAAAAATATGGTGAATTAGTTTGCTTTTACAGAGTATTCTTTGGGAATAACATGCATTTAATCACACAGGATTATTATATTTTTTCCGGTACCAACACTTTATAGCCCTGAATTACTCTTTAGAGTAAAAAAGCCTGGCGAATTTAATTATTTATGAAAAAGAAAAAAAATATATACACTATCAAAAATTACATTTCCATTTTCTGTTCCAGGGGGATTTTGCTTTGAGGAAATTGTTTTCAGCTAAGTTCTTCTTGAGACAGGGATGTCATCTATACGCTACAAAAATGTAATATTATTTCAATACATCAATATTAACCCAGGTTCAAAGGAATCAGTTATCAAGGGAAAACAACTATGATGCTTGAAGATAGTATAAAATTAGTTGTAAATTTAATTCAGATCTACCTCTACAAATCCAATCTCAATTGATGACAGAAATGGCAAATTATCTTGGGCTTCATCAGCAAATTCTAAATCTGAAAATGAAGAGAGAAATGATAATACCCATTCATTAAACCCTTAGTGCAGAAACATTCTTTTGTGTATGTTATTTCACCTTTTGGACTTTCCCACATAATAATCACCAGAAAAAAACATTCAGTGCCTCATCTCCCTCCAGAGTGGATTCAATTGGCCACACTGTTTTCCTGTCTCCTATAATATTTGAACTTCACTGTGTCATTGGACTCTACCCCAAGCAACACCCTTCCCCAGGAAATTAAAGCAAGTCTCAATTTTATGTTTTAGGATTTCTTAAGCCATTAAACCTAAAAGAAATGCTATGAAATAAGTAGCCAGCTGAAAAGACTACAAGACTGTGTAGTGGGAATGTGACTTTTACTGTCCTTCTACAATTATATAAACAAAGAAGACCCCACAGAGTGGAAAATGTCCTATTTTCTTACCCTGTGTTGATTCATGATTATCTTTATTTTCAACTATCTTCCTCCATCATCAGCATGAAAGCACACAGGCAGTAAGGAGCACACTTATTGTGTAGTAAACATAGATTCAATATTTTCCACTTTTCTTCTTTTCCAAGTAGTTTGGATTTAAATTTCTAGGAAGAAATCTTACTGTATTAGACATTAATTAATATAAGAGATCTCTACTGTAAAGAACTGCTTATTACTTCTCCTTTGGTAGCTTAAATGTCTAGTACCAAGTAACAGACTTTCCTTTGATAGCCTAGGTTCTAATGCCCAAAATACCCTTCATAATTTCTGAAATTTTCTCTTACCAAAATATCAGCAAACATAAGCCTGGGTGAATTGTAAATGTGGCAAATTTAAACTGTTTACATCCTCTGAAGGAACTGTTGAGGAAACCCACAGCAGATGTCCCAAAGGGAATATGCCCAAATTATCTTCTGTTTCCACAGAGTAGTTTAATGATTCATTCATAACAAAGACGAAATCATTCTAGCTGAGGGCCAAGCTGATGCTGTTTATTCAGTGAATAGTGGTCACCGACTTGTGTTTTAAATATTTTATGTTTGTATTTCCCTAAATATTGGTGATGTTGAACACACCTTTTGGCCATTTTCTTCTTTGCATGAAGTATAATCAGTTCCTTAGATAATTTATAAATAACTGATTTTGTAGCAATTGAGGTGTGACTTTTGTTTACTAATTATTTATTTACTTATGTATTTATTTTTGTGGTGCTGGGGATTTAACCCACGGCCTTTCGTATTCTGGGCTAGTGTTCTACCACTGAGTGTCATCACAGTCCTTCCTTGTATGTTTGAAATATTGTTCACAATAGATTGCACTTTGTAAATATTTCATTTCATACCATTTTGTCACTTGCCTTTTCACTGTGCTGATTGCTTCTTTGTCTGGTAGAAGATTTTTAGTTGCATATAGTCTCACTCAACTTTTCTTTTTTGCTCAACTCTGATATGGCCACCAAGAAATTATGGCCATTTTGTTTTTGAGGGTTTTTTTGTTTGTTTGTTTTTGTATTTTTTAGGACTTAGGTTTAAATATTTAATTCATTTTAAGTTGATATAACTATATGGTATCATTGGAAAGTCTGACTACAATATTTTGCATGTGGATATTTAGATACACTAAAACCATTTGTTGAGGATATTATGTTTTGCCAAACCTGTGTTCTTGAAATGATTGTTGAATATCAGTGGCCATATGTGCTGACTGTTTCTAGTTTGCTGATGGTGTCTGTTGCCCAAAATCTATTTTTCATTCCAGTACTTTATTTTAAAACTTATTTATTTTTGTTAATAAATTTATTTTTTTTCTGACACATGAAAACATAAACTTATACATATTAATTGGTTAACATGTAGTGCTTCTATGTTTGTATTCATGATATAATATTTAAATCTGGTTAGATATTTATAGATATATATTTATATATTGTTTCAAATAACATAATGATCTGTTTTTCTACCCACGTTGCCCCAAATTAAAGCATTTCATTGCTTCCTCTGTGCAAATCACATTCCATTACGTACGTATATAGCATACTCTGTATACCTGCATCTGTTGGTGAGAACTTAGGTTGCTTCCAGCTGAAGCTATTGTGAACAGTGGTGCCAATAACACTGGAGTGTAGAAGTCTCTTCAATTTGCTGATTCCATTTCCTTTATATGTGCAAAGCAGAGGGATGACTGGAGATCATTGCAGATTGATATTTTACTTTGCCATAATGCATGTTCTGACAACATTCCACCAATAGAGTGCAATTCTTCCCTTTTGTTTATGTTTTTACCTGAGCTTGTTTTCATTTGTTTTTTGTTTTTCATTTGTTTGTTGTTTTTGGTAACCATCGCTTTTAGTCCTTTGAGATGACATTTGATTATGGTTTTGATTTGAATGTCTGTCCCAGGTGATGAGTGATTTGAATAGTTTTTAATTTTTCTGTTCTACTTTTATGACTTGTTTCCAGAAATGTCAAACTAGATCTATCATGTATTTCTAGTATGGGTTATTTAGGACTTTCAGCTATTGATTTTTGACATTTTTATAGAGTCAGAACACAAACCCTTTGTCAGAGGCACAGGTTCCTTGTATTTTCTTCCACTGCACAGGTTGTCTCTTTACACTAATGAGCATTTCCTTTACTTTGTAGAAACCTATGGTTTGAAATCGTTCTATTTATCTACTTATAATTTTATTTTATGCCACTGAGGTCTCCTTATGAAATCCTTCCCCGTTTCAATGTTCTGAAGTATTTCTCCTACGTATTTTTCTGGTAGTTTCTTGTTTTCAAATCTCCCAATAAAGTCTTTAATAATCCATTTCAAATTGATTTTAGTAACTAAGGAGAGAGAGAGAGAGGGGGGACCAGTGTTGTCTTTTGGAATGCAGATATCCACTTCTCCTAGAATTTTTTGTCAAAAAGACTTTTTCCCTAATGTGTGTCCCTAGCACTTCTCTTGAACCTCATGTGGCTTGAGACATAGGAGTTCATTTCTTTCTATCCTGTCCCATTGGACTGAGGATCTGTTATTAGGCTGATATAGCTCATCTGATTACTGCAGCTTTGTAATGTATTTTGAATCAGGGAGCCTACTGACTTCCTCTTTGCTCTTCTTGGTCATGTTGGCATTGGCTGTTGGGATGTGTGTGTGTGTGTATGTGTGTGTGTTTCTGTATAAATCTTGGGCAACATTTTCTAGTTCTGTGAATCAGTGCGGTGATATCTTCACAGCAATTGCCTTTAATCTAGGAGTCATTTGGAATACATGGACATTTTAAGATAATTTATTCTTCCAGCCTAGGAATATGGGATTTTAAAAAATTTTATTGTGATTTCAATTTATTTGTTAATATTTCATAGTATTCATTTTAGGTATTTTTTTTCAATTTGCTTGTTGATTTTTGTTTCAAGATTTTCATTTATATTTGTAGGTTTTGTGCATGGTGCTTCTATCTTACTTGCATTGCAGATGATTTCATTTGGTCATAAAGCAAAGCTCCTGGTTTTTTTGTTTTGATTTTGTGTTCCATAACATTCCTGCAATGTTATTAATTCTAAGAGTATTTGGATGAAACCTGTTGGATTTTCTATGTAAAATATCATGGTATCTACAAACATTGACAGCTTCACTTCTTCTTCTTTTCCAGTTCAGGTGTCCTTTTTGCTTTTTCTTTCCTGGTTGCTCTTACTGGTGAATATAAATGGAGGAAGTGGTCACCCTTGTTCCAGATCATGGAGAGGAAGATTTCCGTTTTCCTCCTTTTACTATAATATCAGCAACTGGCTAGTTCCATGTGGTTTTCATGATATTGAGGTGCCTTCCCTTCCATTCCTACATGTTCAGTGTTTTTATTTTATGAAACACATTACTTGCATACATGGAGAGAGAGAGAGAGAGAGAGAGAGAAAGAGAGAGAGAGAGAGAGAGAGAGAGAGAGAGAGAGAGAGAGAGAGAGAGAGAGAGAGAGAGAGAGAGAGAGAATTTCATAAATTGATACATTCTTGAATCCCTGAGAATAATCACACATGATAATATTGAAAAAGTTATTTAATATGCTGTTGCATTTGATTTGCTGGAGTTTTGTTGAGGATTATGGATATCAGCCAATACTTTTTTATGCCATGTCCTTGTGTGGTTTTAGTATCAGAGTATTTTCAACTTCACAGAATGTGTTAGAAAGAATTTCTGCCTTTTTTATTTCTGGGAACAAATTAAGAAGAGTTATTTACCTTTTTTCTCTTTAGAACTCAGAGGGAAATGTTTTCTCCTGAGCTTTTCATTGGTGATAGATTTTCATTCCTAACTCAAACTTGTTGCTTCTTACTGGTTTACTCAAATTTTCTATTTCTTCCTAATTCATTGTTGGTTTTTGATCAGTTATGTGCATCCAGGAATTTGTCCATTTCTTCTAAATTATCAATCTTGCTGACAGAGAATTGCTCATAAAAAAAAATCTCTGATGACTTTTTGTAGTTTTGAGGTGTCATGTGGGATTAACTCTAATTAATTATTTTTTTCTTCTTTAGTACTGGGTTTGAACCCAGTATCTTGTGTATCCTAGGCAAATGTTCAACCATTAAGCTACATTCCTGATCCCTATTCATCCATTTCTTTTCATTTAGTTAAGTCTTTTTATCCCTGTTTTTAGTCTAAATCCAGGTGGGTCAATTTTTCTTATCTTTTTGAAGAAACAGCTATTCATTTTATTGATTGTTTGCTTTGTGTTAGTCTCAGTTTCATTTATTTACATTCTACTCTTTATCAGTTTTCCTTCTAAAACATTTGTCCAGTTCCTTTTGTTCCTTTTGTTTTCCTTCTTATTGTTGTTTTTTGAGATGTACTGATAGGGTGCTTGAGTTCTTTTTTATTTTTAATGTAGGATTGCTTGGTATAACCTCACTGCTTCATTCTGGTTGTCTGTATCCCATATTTTTGTTTGTTTGTTTATATTGCATCTGTCTCTGAATTTATTTCATGAAACATTTACATTTTCTTCATGAGTTCTCCCTTGATCCTTTAGTTTTTCCAAGGTAGGTTATTTCTTCTTCAAGTAATTTTACAGTGTCCGAAGTATCTCTTTCCTGTGATTTCTAGGTTTTTTTTGTATTTAGATTAAAAAAGATAATATGATTTAAATTAAAACATTTGTTATACTTGGCTGTAGTTGGTCATGTGATGCATTTTGCAGAGCATTCCATGTAATGATAACATGATTGTGCAGTCTCAGTGTTTGATGGAAATTTTGGTAGATGTCTATTGGGCCTGCTTTGTCTAAGGAGCACTTTAACTCTTGTTTCTTCATAAATTTTCATTCTTTTTAATATGCCCATAGCTGAAAGTGGAGAAATAAATTCTCCTAGTATTAATTTATTACAGTATCATTATTATATCCAAAGAAGAAAAGAGACACTGTAATCTTTCTGTATTATTTATTGCCACAGTCCGGCTGCAGCAAAATAACCAGGGGGTGACGAGGAACTTGTGTACATTGATACAGCAGGAGTGGGAGCCATTTATTGAAGGACAGGAGGGGTATATATACATTTCACACAGCTTATCTTAATTAACATAAACTAGATACAGCAGTCAACCAATAAGGAATCTCCACATTTAATGGCTCCCTGGCGTTACTTCACAAACCACTCCCTCTGGCAAAATCCCAGGTGCCATCTTTTTTTTTTTTTTTTTAATTTTTTATTGTGGGTTGTTCAAAACATTACAAATTTCTTGACATATCATATTCCACACTTTGATTCAAGTGGGTTATGAACTCCCACCTTCACCCCATACACAGATTGCAGATTCACATCAGTTACATCTTGACTTGTTTACAGACTCTAACATTTCCCCCTTTTATGTAATTTAAATAACGACCATAGTGGGTTTTACACAAACACGATAAATAATCTGTTACAAGCAGAAGGGGAGGATACAAAATGCCATAATACCAAGCCAATTGATGGTTCCATGCAAGAAGCCCTTAGAAAAATTATACCAGCAATGACACCATTAGTAAAGATACTGAGTTACAATTTGTTGTAGATTACAGTTTGTTGTCTCAGTTCAGGTAAAGCAGTGTCTCAATAGATTAACTCACAGTCCAGGTAAATCAGTCCAGGTAAGTTCTGTAGGCAGCTAGCTTAAATCACAGTCCAGGTAAGTTCTGCAGGCAGCTAGCTTGATCCGAAGTCTCGTCAGGTTCTCAGCAACACTGGAAATTCTTCCACCCTCGTCCACCATCTGCTGCAGTCCGGCTGCAGCAGCAAAATAACGGGGGGGGGGGGTGATGAGGAACTTGTGTACATTGATACAGCAGGAGTGGGAGCCATTTATTGAAGGACAGGAGGGGTATATATACATTCCACACAGCTTATCTTAATTAACATAAACTAGATACAGCATTCAACCAATAAGGAATCTCCACACTTAATGGCTCTCTGGCATTACTTCACAAACCACTCCCTCTGGCAAAATGCCAGGCGCCATCTTGACATGTTTACAGACTCTAACATTTTATATATTTGGATACTCTGATTAGTGGGTTAGGGAGGGGGAGCATGGGAGGAATAGATTAATTCTAGATAGGGCATCGAGGTGGGAGGGGGCAGGGGATTAGCAAGGATGCTGGAATGTGATAGACATCATTATCCACAGTACATGTATGAAGACACAAATTTGTGTCAACATACTTTATATACAACCAGAGATATGAAAAACTGTGCTGTATGTATGTAATAAGAATTGTAATGTGCCGCAGTCTGGCTACAGCAAAATAACCGGGGGGTGACGAACAACTTGTGTAGATTGATACAGCAGGAGTGGGAGCCGTTTATTGTAGAACAACAGAGGTATTTATACATTTTGCACAGCTTATCTTAATTAGCATAAACTAGATACATCAGTCAACCAATAAGGAATCTCCACACTTAATGGCTTGCTGGCGTTACTTCACAAACCACTCCCTCTGGCAAAATGCCAGGCACCATCCAGACTTGTTTACAGACTCTAACATTTGCCAGGCACCATCCTGACTTGTTTACAGACTCTAACATTTGCCAGGCGCCATCCTGACTTGTTTACAGACTCTAACATTCTGCGGCAGTAATGCAGTCAACTGTCATTGATTTAAAAAAAAAAAATCAATAAAAAAAGAAAACCCCAAGGTCATGCAATTGTTTGCAAATAAATCCAAAGACATATCCCCCAAAAATATAGAAAAAAAAATTAGAATTTTTATTACCTCTAGTTTATTTGACTCCATTATCCTTTTATAATTATCCTTTTGTATTTTTGTTGCTTCTTATTTTAAATTCATTTTTTTATGATGTAAATATGGCTATGTCTTTTCCCTTTACATTCCATCTGAATGGGATATCTTATTTTATTCTTCAATATCCACCCAACTTTACTTAGATATAAACTCAACCCCTTGTAGAGAACATATAGTAGTTTCTTGCCTTTTTAATGCCTTTATACACTCTACAACTTATAATTGTAATATTTAATCCATTTACATCTATGATAATTATGAACAGGACTTGACATCCATGTCATGGATAAAATGATGGATACTCAGGGATCAGGTCAAGCAGGATGAATACAGGCAACTTACCACAATCTCTTTCATCGCCTCAGACATCCAGTGAAAAACACTGGGCCAATTTGCATTTGTTTTATATTCCTTATTCTCTATTTTATAGGTGATTAAGGGATATTTAATGCAAACTACTTTAATATAAATTCATGTAAAATATTCTTCTTCATCATTATAATTGAGATGCACTTACTTATGTGTAATAAGTAGGATATTCTATATTGTCTGTTACAGTGTTATTTAAATTTTTTAATCCCATTTTAGAAAAATATTGTTTGGTTGTACTCTGTGTAATAATTGTATTGTCCTACTGCAATTAATGAAAAAGGAAACCCTTGAGAGAGGAAATGTGGTTACAAAATAATTTAAGAAAAATAAAGACAAATGAAGGAAGAAAAGAAAAAGCATTACTAAAACAAATTATATATATATATATATATATATATATATATATATATATATATATATATATACAGTGAAAACTGGGTGTATTGGAAGCTAGTTAAAGATGAGCATGGTACGGGATCCCAGAATCTTCATTCTTGTGCCAGGGTAACAATGAGCCACGCCATCTGCAAGAGATTTTTCAGAGTGGTGGAATCAAGGAAAACAGAGCCAAAGCTGAACAGGGGCTATGGCTGTAGTGAATCTCATCATGACAGATGCGTGCTCAAATCAAATGTATGAAATATGATATGTCAAGAAAAATAAATAAATAAATAATAAAAAAGAAAAAGTCTATCCTCCAGTTGTACCTTATTCCCTGAATTGTGCTTTTATTTTGTTGTTCTTATAGTTAAGTATAATCTTGAAACTGCTAATGTCTATTTCAATTGTCTGTGAGGAATTAAAGAATGGCTTTATGTCTATGCTATGGAAGACACCATAAAAGAAGAAATTCACCCTCACCAGTCATGCCAAGAATGTGACTCTGGAATGCGAGTATGCTATCTTTGGTGTCTGAATAATAGATTGAATAGATTGTTGCATAGAAATAAGGATAGAGAAGATTGTGTTGAACTGCATTCAGTTATCTATAATCCCATGGAAAATGTCCTAGGTTTATGGAAATGGTGACTTTTTTCCTGTGATTTAACATAGTACTTGATTAAGGTAGTTGATATGATGAAATTATTCATAAATACAAATAATATAGTCCATACATTATAATTTAGAAAGAAAAAATAAAAAGAATATTTAAAAATCACATAAACAGATGCAAGTTTTTGATTGTAGTTTTGGACATTTCACTTAGTAACTAAAAAAAAAATAAATAAAAGGAGACACAAATACAAGATGCAGAGCCAGGAAAGGGAAAGAATGAGTGGCTGCCCCTCCAAACAGCAATGTTTATTTAAATCAAAAGTTACATTAGGTTGTTACTACCATGAGTACATTATTGTCTAGTATTCCTTTAATCCCACATGCTAGATAACTGAGATCAAAGTCCAAGCTAATTAAGACACAGAGCCCTTTTCTCCAAGGATATTACCATAGTAACTAGATACTGCACCTTTATAGTTATCTTACTAGCTTCAAGGAGAAACTGCTGAGCATTCTAAGTGTGGGAAACAGAGTACCTGTGACCTCCCATCCCTGGAGTTTGCTCACCAGAGGAACATTTCCCTGTATTTTTCCACTATCAAAATACCTGTAAGTATCAGTTTGATGTACATACATATGTGTGTACATATATAAGTATGAAAATAGCAAAAAGGAAATAGATGGTTCCACATTTACAACAACACACACATAATTAGTATTTCAAATATCCACAAATAGTAGAATTGCATCAATACAAGGAGACAAATATTTTCAGGAACTCAATAATACTGTCAAATGTATCATTCTCAATTTTTTCAATGAATTTCTACTATGAAAGACAGACTTTATTGATAAGTTGATTATTCCCAAACACTTTCCTCATTTCTTGTTTAATATCTTTGTTCCTCAAACTGTAGATGAGAGGATTCAACATGGAAATAAAAGTGGTGTAAAATATTGAAACTACCATGTCATGCTCCAAAGCAGAATTGGTTGTTGGTCTCACATATATGAACACAGCAGTACCATAAAAAATGGACACTACAGTTAAGTGAGAACCACAGGTAGAAAAGACTTTGTTTTTTTTTTTAAGCAGAGCGTATTCTCAGAATAGCCAACAGAATAAAACCATAAGAGATCAGGATGATTAATATAGTACATAACTGAATAGAGCCAGCAAAGTAGAAGAGCAGAAGCTGATTGGGGCGAGTGTCAGAACAGGAAATTGCAAGGAGAGGAGGGATGTCACAGAAGATGTGGTTGATTATGTTGGATCCACAGAAGGACAGGCTGAAAGTGGCTGTGGTGTGTGTTATAGCATGCAGAATTCCACTAACAAACGAAGCCACGATGAGTGGCACATAAACCCTGGGTGACATGCTCACTGAATACAGAAGTGGGTTGTAGATGGCCACATAGTGGTCATAAGCCATGGCAGCCAAGAGAAAGCACTCTGTGGTTCCACAGGTTACAGCAAAAAACATCTGGGCTGCACAGGGACCAAATGAAATGGTTTTCTCCCTTGACAAAAAGTTTACCAACATATTTGGAGTGATAACAGAGGAATAGCAGGCATCTATTAAAGACAGTACACTCAGAAAATAGTACATTGGGTTGTGCAGCCAGGAATCCCCAATGACCAGTACAATGAGTCCTAAATTTCCCATGAGAGTAAAAAGGTAAACTGCTAGAAACAGGAGGAAGAAGAAGATCTGCAGTTCAGGATTGTCAGTGAAGCCCCTCAACACAAATACAGTTACTTCAGTGACATTCTTCATGCTGAAATCTCATGGAACACACTTGAAGATGATCATAAACTGACAGCTGATGATACTAGGAAGTATGAACAACACAATGACTGTAAGAAACATGAACCATGCTTATAAATGTGTATGATTGTATTTTGACAGTGTATAATTTCCAAACACCATATCAGAAGAAATGTGAATCAACTGATTTGGAGTTATGGGTATTAACACAGTTACACATTGTGCCATTTTCTTTAAATGATCAGGTCCAGTGGTTATTGTACCATTGAGTTGCATTAGCTCTTTCCATATAAAACCACACTAAAGCAAGAAGAGTGTAGCTAAAATGTGTGTGTGTTTGTTGCAATATGTAGAATTCTAATTTTTTTCCAATGTTTTGCTCTGACATGCCTCCTAAAGTATGCAAATATAAAATATATGTATTTGATAAATATATGAATATATTTGATACATATGTAAATATACATAAATATACTTGATAAATACATATCTAAATATAAATATACATCTGTATTTTTGATATATATTTAATTAATATATTTTTATGTTTATACTTTCAATATATTTGAGTATTCATAAATACTTATTTGAAAAGTGTATATACTTGATAAATATATATTTAATAGATATACTATATATGTATAGGTATATATGTACTTGAGATGTTATGTCAGAGGCAAATCGTGGAATAAAATCAGAATTCTACATCTTTCAACAATTGCATTCAATGATTTTCCATAAAGCATTCATGTGAAGAATCTGCACCCTAACATATTTTTTACAAGATTGCAGGAAATATTAAGGGACAAAAAACTTTGTTTCAAAAAGTGTGTGTTTACACAGTATTCTCTGGGGATTAATTGCATTCAATCACACAAGGCTGTCATATTTTTCCTGTACCTACACTTTGTATCCCTGATTTTTTCTTCAGAGAATAAAAAGCCCTGTGCGTTGGATTATTTGTGCGGAAAAAAAAAGCAACACTCATACACTCGTGAAAATTACTATTCCATTTTCTATGTTACAGGGGGCTTAATTTCACTCTAAAAAATTATATGTTTTCAGCTAAATTCTTCTTGAAAGAAGCATATATTCTATATGCTAAGATAGTAATATTATTTGATACATCAATATTAGCACATGCTCAAAGAAATCAGTTACTTGGGGAGCCTAACTGTGATTCTTAAAGATAATACAAAATCAAGTTATAAATCTAATCTAGGTCTACTTCAACAAATCCAACTCAATTAATAATAGAAAACACCAATTATATTGGGCTTCATCAGCAAATACTGAGTGTGCAAAGGAGGAGAAAATTGTAATACCCATTTGTCTAACTCGGTACAGAAATGTTCCTGTGTGCATCTTATGCTCTTTTGCCTTTTGTGACTTTTTTTTTTAGGGAAATAGTATCAGTCTTATTATTTGTATCTCTGAAAGCAGATATGAATGTTTTCTTTTTTTTTATTAGTTGTTCAAGACAATACAATGATCTTGACATATCATACATTTGATTCAAATAGGGTATGAATTCTCGCCAGACACAACATTCAGTGCCAGATCTCCCTCCAGAGTGGATGCATTTCACAAAACTCTTTTCCTGTTCCTTTTAATACCTTAGTTTCACTGTGCCACTGGAGTATGCCACAAGCAACACCCTTTCCCAGGAAATTAAAGCAAGTCTCAATTTTATGTTTCTGGGTTTTTTAAGCCATTAAACCTAACAGAAATGATATAAAATATATAGAGTTCTGAAGAGACTACGAGATTATGTAGTAGGTATGTGACTTTTACCAATACTGTCCTTTTACAACTATACCAACATAGAAGACCCCACAGAGTGGAAAATGTCCTGTTTTCTTACCCTCTGTTGATAGATTCATGATTGTCTTACTGCGAACTATCTTCCTTCATCATCTGCATGAAAGCACATACACAATAAGAAGCTCACTTGTAGTGTAGTAAACATAGATTTGATATTTTCCACTTTTCTTTTTTTCCCCAGGTAGTTGGGGTTTAAATTCCTAGTCAGAACTCTTAATAAATTAGATCTTAATAAATATAAGTGATCCACACATGCAAAAGAAAGAACTATTTCTTGCTTCTTCTTTGGTAGCTTAAATGATTGGTACCAAATAATAGACCTATACTTGCTAGCCTACATTCTAGTGCCAAAATACCCTTCAAAATATTTTAAATTTTCTCTTACCAAAGGATCAGCAAATAGAAGCTTGGGTGAACTGTAAATGTGGAAAATTTAAACTGCTTTCATCCCCTGAAGGAACTGTTGAGGAAGCCCACAGCAGATGTCCCACGGGGAATAGACCCAAATTAACTTGTTTCCACAGAACAGTTTAATGATTTGCTTCATAACAAAAAGTAAACCATTCTGGTTGAGGCCCAAGCTGATGCTCTTTAATGAGTAAATAATGTTCTCTGTCCTGTGTTTTAAATATTTCATGATTGCTTTTCCCTAACTATTGGTGATGTTGAGCATCTTGTCCACATATGTTTTGGCCATTTTCTTCTTTACATAAAGTATAGTCAGATCCTGTGATTATTTTTAAATTACTGATTGTGTAATATTTTATAGATTACTTTTACTTTTTAATAAATTTACTTACTTATTTATTCATTTTTGTGATGCTGTGGATGGAATCCAGGGCCTTATGTATTCTGGCCTAGTGTTCTACCACTGAGCCTCACCCCAATCCTTCCTCATATATTTTTTATATTCATTTCATATTAAATTGCAGTTTGTAAATATTTCATCCCATTTATCACCTGCCTTTTCACTGTGCTAATTGATTCTTTGCCTGACAGAGATTTTTAGTTGCATAGAGAGTCACTCACCATTTTTTCTTCCCACTTAGCTTTCTTATGGTCATGAAGAAATTATGGCCATTATCTGTTATGAGTATCTTTTTTAGGGCTTAGGATTAAATATTTAATTCATATTAAGTTGATATACCTACATGGCATAGTTGGAAAGTCTGACTACATTCTTTTGCATGTGGATATTTGGATGTACTAAAATGGTTTGTTGAGGATACTATCTTTTGCCAAATGTGTATTCTTGAAATCATTGTTGAATATCAGTGGCCCTATATGCATGGTTTTGTTTCTAGTTTGCTGATTGTGTTCCATTGCCCAGAATTTATTTTTCATGGAAGTACTTTATTTTAAAAATGTCTCTTAGTTAATTAATCTGCCATGCGACCAGCGCTGGCTTCATGAAAGAAGGTTCAGTTCATAACAAATTACTAGGGAATTTTAAATTAAAGAGACAGACTCTCATTACCTTTAATACCAGCTCCGAGACAGCTTCTCCTAGCTCCCACCTCCAGCCACCTAATGCAGTAGCGAGGTTTACAGAAGAGGCTAGCGAGAAAGGGAGAACACATCAGGGAGTGAGCTTTTATTGGGGAACAAAAAATTTCCAGGGAAAAATCTCATCCAATGAAGATTAAGGGGGGCAGCATCCCAAGCTCAGGGGTGACGATTGGGTCTTCAGATCAGTGGCCAGGCATGTCTCTGCAAAGAGAAGCCCTCCGACCTAGGAAAGGGTGGGGAAGGCTTTAACACAGCTGTGTCTAAGCGCCTCTCACCCAGCCAGGGAGGTAATTCAAATCACGTGTGAGGATGTTAATAAATTCATTTTCATCTGATACATGAAAATATAAATTTGTACATATTAATTGGTTAACATGTAATTCTTCTATGTCTGTATTCATGATGTAATATTTAAAGCTGGTTAGACATTTATAGATATATATTTATATGTTGTTTTGAATAACACAATGATCTCCCATTCCACCCATGTTGTCCCAAATTAAAGCATTTCATTGCTTCCTCTGTGCGAATCACATTCCATTGTGTATGTGTATAGCATACTCTATATACCTGCATCTGTTTGTGAGCACTTACTTGCTTCCAGTGTGGCTATTGTGAAAAGTGGTGCCAATAACACTGGAGTTTAGAAGTCTCTTCAATATGCTGATTCCATTTTCTTTATATGTGCAAAGCAGAGGGATGACTAGAGATCATTGCAGAATGATATTTTATTTTGCTATAATGCATGTTCTGACAACATGTTCTAACAACATTCCATCAACAGAATACAAGCCTTCCATATTGTTCATGTATTTACATGAGTATGTTATCATTTGTATTTTTTTATTTGTTTGTTACTGTATTTGGTAATAGTCCCTTTTACTCTTTTAAGATGACATTTCTTTATGGCTTTGATTTGAACCTCCCAGGTGATGAGTGATACTGAACATTTTTTTCATTTTTCTGTTCTCCATTTGTATATCCTCTTTTCAGAAATATCAAAATAAATCTATCATTTATTTCTAATATGGGTTATTTGGGAGCTTTAGCTATTGATTTTTGACATTGTTTATGGAGTCTGAGCTTTTACCCCTTGTCAGATGTATAGAATACTTGTATTTTCTTCTACTCCACAGGTTGTCTGTTCACTCTGACGAGCATTTCCTTCACTTCACAAAAACTTTATGGTTTGAAATAATACTAACTGTCTACTTATAATTTTCTTTTGTGCTTTTGAGGTCTTCCTAGTAAATCCTTTCCCATTTCAATGTTCTGAAGTATCTCCCCTACATAATCTTCTGGTAGTTTCTTGTTTCCAGGTCTTCCATTTAAGTCTTTAATCCATTACAAGTTAATTTTAGTAAAAGGAGAGATACACGTCCAGTTTTATTCTTCTGAATGAACATACTCTCTTCTACAAGCAGTTTTTCTTGAAAAGACTGTCGTTTTCCCTAACATCTTCTTAGCTCTTCTTTTGAACATCTGGTAGCATGAGATGCATGGGCTCATTTAGTCTCTCTAATCTGTCCCTGTATGCTGAAGATCTGTTTTTAGGCTGAATATAGATCATGTGACTGTTGTAGCTTTGTAGTATCTTTTGAAATAAGGCAGTGTAATGACTCTCACTTTAGTCTTATGGGTCATGATGGCTTTTGCTGTTGGGGTGTGCGTGTTTGTGTGTGTGTGTGTGTGTGTGTGTCTTTCTTTATAAATCTTGGGCAACTTTTTCTAGTCCTGTGAATTAGTACAATGGTATTATAGCTGGCCAGACACCCCCATCCAAAAGATCCTTGCCATAATTAAGCTTTTCCTCTTGCCAAATCAGCAGGATGTCTGCCAAGGTTATTGTGGTTGGTGTTTCCTCTTTCTTGTAAATGACAGGTTTGCACACAAAAGGTGTGACAGAGTGAGTCTGCAAGCTTGTTGTACAAAAAAAGATATTATCTCTGTTTTCTTGGTAAAAACTTGCAAAACCTGTGTCTGATCTAGGAAATGGAAGAGAAAGAACTTGTTATGTGAACCTCCAAGGATCCATCCCACTCGGTATGAAGTTCAAAGAATTCCCAAAAGCTTTGTTGAGAGGAAGAATCCTTAGGCTAGAGCCACCTCTGAATCCTGCAGTCAATTATCCTGCTTCCTGAAGTTTTCTCAGGTGTCCAGCCTATTTTGTCCTACTTCAGTATCTTCATAGGAATTGCCTTAAATCTATGAATCTTTTGGGATATCATGGATGTTTTAAGATTATTTATTCTTCCAGCAGAGGAATATGGGATACTTTTTTTCCATTTTACTGTGACTTTAATTTATTTCATTAATATTCCATAGTGTTCACTTTAGGGATTTTTCACTTTGTTTGTTAATATTTTTCCTAAATCTTTATTTATATTAGTAGCCTTTGTGAATTCCACTTCTCTCCCCATTTCCATATCAAGCAAACCCCCTAGGTTTTGTATTCTGCAACATTGGTGCATTTTTATTAGTTCTAAGAGTATTTTGCTGCAATCCTTTAGATTTTCTGTGTATCAGATCATGTTGCTACAAGCAGTTGCAGTTTGACTTCTGCTTTTCTCATTCAGGTGTCTTTTGTGTTTTTTTCTTGCCTGGTCATTCTGGCTGGTGAAAAAAAATGGAGGAAGTGGATACCCTTGTTTCAGATCCTGGAAAGGGAGATTCAGTTTTTCATCTTTCAGTATCACATTAGCAACTGGTTAGTTGCATATGGTCTTCATGATATTGAGGTCTATTCTCTTCCATTTCTGCATGACCAGTGTTTTTATTTTGTGAAACACATTTTCTGTACATGTGGAGATAATCATACATAGGGTTTTTGATGTTCATTCTGGTGCTAAAGTGTAGCACATTCATAGAATTTCATATATTGACACATGCTTGAATCCCTGAGAATAATTTCACATGATAATACTGAAAAAGCTATTGAACTTGCTGCTGCTTTTGACTTGTTGTAATTTTGTTGAGCATTATTGTATCTTTTTTGATCAAGGATATTAGGCAAAACTTTTTATGCCACGTCCTTGTAAGGTTTTGATGTCAGGGTATTGCTTATTTCATAGAATGTGTTAGAAAAAATTTCTCCCTCTTTTATTTTTTGGAACAAATTAAGAAGAGTTAGTGTTAGTTATCCTTTAACTCTTAGAAACCAGAAGGTAAATGTTTTCTCCTGAGATTTTCTATGATAAAATATTTTCACTATGTTTTCAAATTGAGGCATGATCATAAAATCTCTGGCGACCCTTTGTATTTCCGAGGTGTCATGTGGTATTATCTCCCACTTTTTGTTTCCTCACAATGGTTTGAACCCATAGGCTGAGCATGTTAGGTCGATGTTCAACCACTGAGCTATATCCCTTTTCCCTATTTATCCATTATTTTATTTAATTAAGTATTTTGTTGCTTTTCTTAGTCTCAGTATGGGTGAGTCAGTACTTCTGATAGTTTTGAAGAAACTATAAACACATTTTGTGGATAGTTTGCAATCCTGTTGGTCTCAGTATCATTTATTTAGGTTCTACTATTTATCGTTTATTTTCCTTCTAACATCCTCTTTTTCTTATCATTATTCCTCTTCCTTGTGATGCACTGATAGGGTGTTTATGTTTTTTTCTAATTTTTGATGTAAACATTGCTTGGTAAAACTCAGAATTTCATATTGATTTTCCAGATCCCAAGGTTTTGTTTCTTTCTGTGTTCCGTCTGTATCTTAATTTATTTCATGGAACATTTAAATTTTTTTTTCTCCCTTGATCCATTAGTTTATTCAAAGTGATTTCAGTTTCATGTAATTTTATATTGTCCAAAGAATATCTTTTCAATAATATCTATATTTCTTGTATTTTGATTGGAAAAAATATGATTTTGATTACAATATTTGTTCATACTTTTCTGTAGTTGATCATGTAATGTGTTCTACATAACATGCCATGTGCTGATGAGATGGATGTGTAGTCTTCAAGTGTTGCATAGAATTTTCTGTAGATATTGGGTCTGCTCAGTTCAAGAAGCATTTTGAATTTTGCTTCTCCATTAATTTTCTTCCTAAATTATATATCCATTGTTGAAAATGGAGCATTAAATTTTCCTAGGATTATGTTATTACAGTATTATTATCTTTAAAGAAAAAGACATTGTAATCTCTCTTTAATATTTATATTTACTTGGGTTCTTTGATTTTGGATACATAAAAATTTAGAATTCTATTTACATTAGTTGGAATGACCCTTTTATCATTTTATAATAATTGTACTTATGTATTCTCATTGCTTCTTATTTTAAGTACATTTTATTTGTTACAAATATCCTTACTTCTTTTCTCTTGTGGATTCCAAATGCAAGGGATGTCTTCCTTTATTCTTAAATACCAACCCAAGCATTTACTTAGATATAAAGTTGAGCCCTTAAAAGAAACATATAATAGGTTCTTATTTTGTAATGCCTTCATTCACTCTATATCTTTTAATTGGAAAATTTAATCCATTTACATTTCTGACATTTACAGTGACTTTGCCTCAGTGTCACAGCTAAAATGATGAATAGGTAGAAATCAGATCAAGCAGGATAAATACAGGCAACTTACCCCAATCTCTATCCTCCCCCTCATACATCCAGTGAGGGAAAAAAATGGGCAATTTGCTGTTGTTTTGCTTTTCTTAATTTCTATTTTCATAGGTGTTTAAGAGAAATTTTCATGTAAATTACCTTGATACAAATTTATGTATATTTTAATTATAATCCCCCTTCATCTGGGGGATTATCATTATAATTGAGATACCCTTACTTATGTGCAATAAGTAGGATATTCAGTATTGTCTGTTACAGTCTTATTTAAATTTATCAATCCAATTTCAGAAAAATATCTTTTGGTTGTATTCTATATAATGAATGTATTGTCCTACTGCAGTGAATAAAATAAGAAACACTTGAGAGAGGATATGGAGTTAAAAATAATTTAAAAGTAATACAAGAAGATGGAAGAAAAGAAAAAAAATCACTGAAACAAATTTAATGGAGACATATCTGTGCTCAGTTTAATGGAAGCAGGTTTAAAGATGAACACATTAGAGATCACAGAACATTCATTATTGTATCTGGGTGACAAGAAGCCATACCATCTGCAAGAGCTTCTCAGAGTGGTAGAATCAAGAACAGAGCCAAAGCTGAGCAGGGGGCAAAGCTGTATGTAGGGAATCTCATCATGAGAGATGTGTGCTGAGTTCGGGAAAGAACACAATCTATCATCCAGTTGTACATTATTCTCTGAAGTGTGCTTTTCTTTTCTTATTCTCATGTTTAAGAATAAACTTGAAAACTGCTAACATCTATTTCAATTGTCTGAGAGGAATTAAAGAAAGGCTTCATCTCCATACTACTATGGAAGACAAAATAAAAGAAGAAGAAATTCACTTCACCAATCATGCTATGGATGTGATTCTAGAATGTGAGCATGTTATCTTTGGTGTCTGAACCACAAGGCTTAATAGATTGTTGGATAGAAATAAGGATTCAGCAGATTGCTTTGACTGCATCCAGGTACCTAAGATTCCATGGAAGATGTCCTGGGCTTATGGCAATAGTGACTTTTTTTCTTTTGGTTTAATATAGTTCTTGACCAAGTTGGTTGACATGATAAAATTATTCATCAACACAAATGCTATAGTATACTTTATAATTTAGGCAGAAAACAATATACAGAGTATTGAAGATTACATAAATAAATTCAAGTTTGCTTTGCAGTTTTGGACATTTCACTTAGTATCAGCATTATGTACTTACATATGTGTATACAAATTTAAGTATGAACATAGCAAAAAGGAAATAGATGATTCTACATTTAGAACAAAACAAAAAACAAATGACCATTATTAGTATTTCAAATGTCCACAAATAATAGAATTACATCAATACAAGGAAACAAATATTTTCAGGAACTCTACGATATTGACAAACGTATCATTCCCAATTTGTTTAATGAATGTCTATTGAGAAAAATAGAGTTTATTGATAGGCCAAATATTCCCAAACACTTTCTGCATTCCTTCTTTAACATCTTTGTTCCTCAAACTGTAGATAAGGGGATTCAACATGGAAATAAAAGTGGTGTAAAATATTGAAACTACCATGTCATGCTCCAAAGCATAGTTGGATGTTGGTCTTACATAAATGAATACAGCAGTGCCATGAAAAACGCACACTACAGTTAAGTGAGAGCCACATGTAGAAAAGACTTTCCTCTTCCCTTCAGCAGAGAGTATTCTCAGAATAGCCAACAGAATGAAACCATAAGAGATCAGGACAATTAGTATAGTACATATCTCAATAGAGCCAGCAAAGTAGAAGAGCAATAGCTGGTTGGGGCGAGTGTCAGAACAGGAAATTGCAAGGAGAGGAGGGATGTCACAGAAGATGTGGTTGATTATGTTGGATCCACAGAAGGACAGGCTGAAAGTGGCTGTGGTGTGTGTTATAGCATGCAGAATTCCACCAACACAGGAAGCCAAGATGAGTGGCACATAGACCCTGGGTGACATGCTCACTGAATACAGAAGTGGGTTGTAGATGGCCACATAGCGATCATAAGCCATGGCAGCCAAGAGAAAGCACTCTGTGGTTCCACAGGTTACAGCAAAAAACATCTGGGCTGCACAGGCACCAAATGAAATGGTTTTCTCCCTTGACAAAAAGTCGACCAACATATTTGGAGTGATAACAGACAAATAGAAGGCATCTATGGAAGAGAGTACACTCAGAAAATAGTACATTGGGTTGTGCAGCCGGGAATCCCCAATGACTAATAAAATCAGTCCTAAATTTCCCATGAGAGTAAAAATGTAAATTGCTAGAAACAGGAGGAAGAAGAAAATCTGCAGTTCAGGATTGTCAGTGAAGCCCTTCAACACAAATACAGATACTTCAGTGACATTCTTCATGCTGAAGTCTCATGGAACCACTGTTGAAGATGACCAAAAAATGACAGGTGATGATACAAGGAAAGAATGAACAGCACTGTGATTGGAATGAACATGAACCATGATCAATTATGTACATTTTTTTGTGTGTGTGTGAACAATGTGTAATTTCCAAGCAGCAGAATAGAAGACAATGTGAATCAGTCATTCATGCCAGTCACTGCAGAATCATGGGAAAGTTATTGGTGTTCATACAAGAAGGATATTATGTCATTTTAAAAAGTAATCATATTAACTGGTTAATATACAACTGAGTTGTAGTCGGCCTTTTTTTTAAAAGCACATTAGTGCAAGAACTGAATAGCTAAAAAAACAACATATATTTGATATCTACATACTGGAGATATGTCAGCACAAATCCTTGTATGGAATCAGAATTCTACATCCTTTCAACAATTGAATAAAATTATTTCATATAAAATCCTCATCTATATTATCAGAACACTAATTATTTTTAAAGGATTGCAGAAATATTTAGGGATGAATAACTTTTCAGGAGATGCTTAAGTAGGTAGTTTTGAGAGAGTATTATCTGGGGTAAAATATTATTAAATCACCCTTAGGATTTTGATACTTTTTTCTGTGCCTACAGTTTATACTCCTAAATTCTTTGTTTTTAACTAGGGATTGAAAACAGGGTTATTTAAACACTGAGCCACATCCCAGCCCTTTTTGTTTTTTATTTGATATAGGATATTTCTAAATTGCTTAGGGCCTGACTAATTTGTTGAGGCTGTCTGTGGAATTGAGATTCTACTGCCTCATTCTCCTGAGTTGCTGAGATTACATGTGAATCCCTCTGCACCTGGCTCCTCTATTATTCTTTAGAGAATAAAACTCTTTTTCAAATGAGTGATAAAATAAAACATATTTGAAAATTACCACAAATCCTATTTTATTTTTATTTATAAATTATATTTCAACTATTATCTTCTGGAGACTGACATTTATCC